>NW_013666183.1:220586-224934 GCF_000517525.1 Limulus polyphemus | reverse complement strand
CGTGTAGCTTTGCGCGAAATTCCAAAACAAACAAACAAGTTCAGATTTAGTTTTAGTGCACATCTTGTTCGTTAATTATCAAAACGTCTTTCATGATGTTATATGCTGTCTAGCGAGAGCCATAGCTAATATGTCATGAAACTGGACTATTACTGCAGCGAAGATAAAACATGTTTTGGTGTCTATACATCAAATGATACCATAAATACTGTGCTATCATGAATATAGTATATTGATGCTACTAACTTTAGTTCTATTCTTAAGTTCAAGCAGAAAAGAAATGAAAACGTTATTATCTGGACCCAAGAAAAGAGTGTCAATATTCGTGTTTTATTAAACAAAGAGTATGACAGACAATGATGAAAAATCGAATGATTGTAATTTAGATGTATATTTAATTTGCTTACAAATCGATAGATGGCAGTAATTATAGTTGGACTAAAAAATACTAGAACTAGTTTTCAACGTTAGTGGTCATGTTTTCAGCTAGCTAATTGGTTGTGTAGAACTGATTACAACATTTTCACGTGTGTAAAAATGAAAAACGTAGAGCAAATACTTTCCTTTAAACCGTTTTAGGGTTAATCTGGAATATACACAAAGCTATACCCGTTTTAGGGTTAATCTGAAATATACACAAAGCTATACCCGTTTTAGTGTTAATCTGGAATATACACAAAGCTATACCCGTTTTAGGGTTAATCTGGAATATACACAAAGCTATACCCGTTTTAGGGTTAATCTGGAATATACACAAAGCTATACCCGTTTTAGGGTTAATCTGGAATATACATCCATGTAAGACGCCCAACACTAATAGCTTTGTATACATTGAACCTGTTTAAAACATCAAAAGAGACCGAAGGAAGGATAAAGAATAATACAATTGCTTAAATTACTAAGTTCATGAATTAAACTAAGTGCTGATGTTTCAAAATTTCAAAGTATATTTTTTTATATAATTTATGTTCAAGTGCATTGTGCTACTTATATTATCTCTAGTGTTAGCTTAGCATATATTTAGCTACAACCGTTACTGGATTAGTTCACTTTTAAAAACCAAAAGGCCAAAGGGAGGAAGGTAAATCGTAAATGAGGAATTGCTTGATATATACAATTACTCCAATAAGACACGTCATCTATGTTTATACACACATAGATCTGTTTTTAATTCTCTCCATTTAGTTCCTTTCAATGTTTCGTTTTCTTAAGATTTTTAGATTTATCCAACAAAAATGTCTGTAGACCTTGTTTGTAAAAATTAACTCAACAGTTTGTAGCTGAATATATTCTAAGTTAACACTATAGGTACCGATGATGGTAACTGTAACTTGTCAACTGTAACTAATAATAAATATTTTACCTTTCATTTGTGCCCCCCCCCCAAATGTCTGTTTTGTGTTTCGTTCTCTTAATACTCCTGTTTTTATTGAATTTAAATCGATACTAGTCACAGTCATAAGTGACATTAAAAAACGCAATAAATACATTGAAGCTGAGTCGTTCTGAAGATAGAATGCGAGTTAAAAACACGATGGGTAAATGTATAAAAGAAACTGCTTGAATTATTCACAACGGTTATTTTCTGTTTCTTCAAGTTACGTATTCTGATCCTAATAGATCTTATTCATCATGCTTCTGTTTATAAGTAACTGGTTGAAAAGTTCCTGGAAAGCAGCTCCCATGTGCTTAGATTAGGTGAAGCAGTGTACTTAGAATGCCAAGTGGATTTTGATTTTGAGATAAAGTTTATGACTCTAGACAGTAACATGAAGAACTGAGATTGTTGAACACTTTATATGGGTTTATTTGTCCACGTGTATGCGATCAAAGATGTATCTGAAAACCGCCGCTAGAAAAACAGAGAACTTATTTGAATGTAAACAAAACAAACAGCAAAGTACAATGTAAATATTTAGGATAACAGCTAGTGTTTGTTTGAAGTTAAGCACAAAGCTACATAATGGGCTATCTGTGCTCTGCCCACCACGGGTAAGTCCGCAGACATACCGCTGTGCCACTGGGGGGCATTTAGGATAACAAACAAGAAGCGGGTCACATTTCATCTTTGCTTTAGTTTACTTAGAACTGCAAACAATCTATCCATATTTTGTAAAAGTTTTAAATGTTTTATCTTCACTATCTATATAGCTATTGTAAACATTGTTTAAGCCAGCGTTTCCCAAAGTGGGAGCCGCCGCCTCCCTGGGGGCCATGAAGCTTCTTCTGGGGGGCCGCCAAAAAAATGGGCCGAAAGCAAAGATGCTGAATTAATTTTAATTCTAAATAAACAATAAGCCGATAAAAATTATATTGAATTAGTTAAATTATACAGAATGTTGAAAGGAGATGTTATTGTTTTTACTACGGCATTGTTTTTCAATCAGCATGCTAAAGTAGTGTGTGGGGGAACAACCACGTCTGTCAGTCGCGAGACTCAGTAGAATGCTGACTGATTGTATTCACACTTAAGCACCTATAATGTAAGCGTAAGACAGGTTAGTCTATATTTGCTATATTCGTCAAACTTTTTTTTAACATCAAGGGAACCTCAAACTAAAAGAGTTTGGGAACCACTGGTTTAAAATATATGAAACCTAACTGATGAATCAAAACAGTCTAAATTGATTATAGGTGTTATACCTCTGGTGTATGGATTTATAATGCTAAGTATTTCTACTCAGATTGTAATGTTAGTCTTCATAATATTTGTGGTACCTTTAAGCTGTTTTAGTTCTGATTCATACAGTTCGTTTTTTCTTCTTCTTCAGAAGTTCTTAGTAATATCTATTCATCTTTTTCTCTTACTCAATCTGCTCATCCATCATTTCTGATGTATTTTCATCTCTTTTTATACTCATATTAGTTATTCTTAGAGCAAACTGAAACAAAGCGACTACGTCAGAACATAATTACCGTTCTTTAGTCTGGTGTTGGGATGGCTAAGTTTAACTACGTCAGAACATAACTACCGTTCTTTAGTCTGGTGTTGGGATGGCTAAGTTTAACTACGTTAGAACATAACTACCGTTCTTTAGTCTGGTGTTGGGATGGCTAAGTTTAACTACGTCAGAACATAATTACCGTTCTTTAGTCTGGTGTTGGGATGGCTAAGTTTAACTACGCCAGAACATAATTACCGTTCTTTAGTCTGGTGTTGGGATGGCTAAGTTTAACTACGTCAGAACATAATTACCGTTCTTTAGTCTGGTGTTGGGATGGCTAAGTTTATTACCACTATTATTCTGCTGTCGAGCTTTTCAGATGAAAGTTAGATATAGAAACATAAACAAGAAAAACCCAAGAGACCAGGTTTGTCTTGAAGGCTGGATGTTTCACTCAGGACGACTTAGAAAGTATTAAGACATGTGTTCACGGAAGACGTGTCATTCCTCAAGATCCAATCACACAATATACGTTTCATCACGTTTCACGTGGCATTATCCTCTGATTTTTCTCATCTGTGGCGTCATTATTATAGAAGTGAGGATTATCGATTACCCAAATCTATGATTTTCGATTTATGCTTTACCCATGTAGTTTGGCATACGACTAAAAACCGTCAACAACAACAACAAAACCGCTGAGAGAGATAATAAAGGTAATATTTATGCTGTCTTTTTTGCGCAAATTGAATTTCCCTCATATACCCGAAGTTCGCGGATAAATTGCATCCTTGTTAAAGTGTATCTCCAAACTTTTGTACATAATGTAGTGTTTTGTTTGTTTTTCACGAAAAGATTTATTGCTATCCTAAGCCAGTTTATGCTTCCAGTGCAATATATTCGTTTTAACATTCTTTTATACGTATTGCCTTCCTTACATAATTCATTTTGTCACAAAATTGTCGATTTTATGGTGCGTTAAGATTGGTGGTTCGTGTCAATAACTAAGAAAATCTCGAAGTAAAAAGAACTCTGTTTCCATCTTCTTTATTGCTGGCACTATGCTGAGAATGTTAAGAGTAATAATGGAAAACACGACTGGTAAGTTTTTGGTTTTCTTTATTAGAATAGGTTGGTTGGTTTTAGAATATTCGCGCAAAGCCGTCCCAAATTTTAAGTTGTTAGTTTAGGGGAAAACAACTAGTTAACAGCTACTCATTTATTAGTGGGATTTATCCGTTACTATTATAGTATATATATATATATACACCGCTCAAAAGTGTGGAGAAGGATTTAGCGCAACGGGACGTGAACCATGAATTCTCGAGTTCACAGTCACAATGCATAAACCACGTCTGATCTTTCTTGAATGGAAATTTGGTCTTAGTCTTTAGTAGTCATACTACAACGTGACGAAAAATGAGGGATAAGCAGTAGAATTTAAAGTATGTTTTTAATTTTGT
>NW_013666183.1:215729-219586 GCF_000517525.1 Limulus polyphemus | reverse complement strand
ACTAAGGACAACATGTTCCTAACGTGAATGTATTACTCCTTGAAACTATTCTTCTGAAACCATGGAGATAAAAGTAATGTTTTAATTATTTTTACTAATTTTGAGACTATGCCTTTTACTGATTAAAATACTTCTCAACTTCAAAATCGTGTTGTGTCTTATTCTTGATGATTATTATTGTTTGTTAGTATAAAGCCTCACAATGGGCAACCTGCACTGTGCCAACAGCAGGGATGGGTCCTCTAATTTATAAGCCCTAAATATTATCGCTGAGCCACTTGGGGCAATCTCGAGTGAAGTATAATGTAATACGCTGAAAGAAAAGGCCAATGATAAACCGCACAGGCCCAAACAAAAGTGCCAAGTAAAATGCTGTAACATCTAGCCAGGCATGGATCTGGTGGTTAGTGGGTTCGAATCCTATCACCAAACATGCACGCCTTTTCAGCAGTGGTGACGGTCAATCACACTGTTCGATTAGAGTAGCTCAAGAGCTGGGAGTCGGTAAGTGTTGACTAGCTGCTTTCACTGTAATCCATTACGTCTAAATTAGGGACTGCTATTACAGACTAGTAGCTTAGAGTAGCTCAAGAGCTGGGAGTCGGTAAGTGTTGACTAGCTGCTTTCACTGTAATCCATTACGTCTAAATTAGGGACTGCTATTACAGACTAGTAGCTTTGCGCGAAATTCAACAAACAAACCTGTAACACCATCAAATCACGGATGTTGAAAGCAACTAAATTTTCCAAGAAATTACATGATGCTAATATTCAGCTAGAATTTCTATTCCTAGAAAATATTATTAGAAACAGCCTCTTTAACCCCCCCCCCCCACGTGGCACAGCGGTATGTCTTCGGACTTACACGCTAGAATCCGAGTTTCGATACCCGTGGTGGGCAGAGCACAGATAGTACATTGTGTAGCTTTGTGCTTAATTACAAACAAACAAACAAACTCTTAAAAAACAACAACATGGAAACCAACTTTTTATTGTAGAGAAACCATGATATTACACGGTTACTACGAAACGTTCTAAAAAATAAACAAAAACCATCCACAAAATCAGGTTATTTTTTTAAATTTATCTCATTGTTATAAAGAGTAATTTTTCTTCAATAATGAACCCAATTTTGTGTTTCTTTGAAACATCAACAATAAACAACTTATAACGGCTCATCTTCGAAGACCTTATATAAGTTACAGAATTCCTTCTGGACCGTCAGAAAATAAGACTAAAATATTTAAAGTACTTGAACATAACTATTAACATTAAATACTGCAATGCCATGTTACGAACGACAGAAATAATTGTACTTGTTTATGTTTTAACCAATTGATTTTCATCTCAATTTATTATTTCGTCCTCTTGTTATATTGGTTAAAGACAGTTCTTTACAAGTATTTCATACGAATAAACTATTATTTGGGTGTCTAGTAAGAAAAAAATAGTTTGCAATAACAAGCAATGTAGCATCAATTTATTGAATATAATAATGAGTTTTGCGACATGTATAAGAAAAACAACAACATAGAAACCAACTTTTTATTGTAGAGAAACCATGATACTACATGGTTACTACGAAACGTAGTAATGTAGCAATGTAGCATCAATTTATTGAATATATTAATGGGTTTTGCGACATGTATAAGAAAAACAAATAAAATAAGCCACAAACTCATTCATAGTAAAAGCATGAAATGATTATCAAACTGGGTTTTTCAATTCCTCAATTAAACATGACATAAACAAATGACCTGCATACGTATTATCATATAGCAGCACCCACAAGATAGAAAGCGTCAATTTCCTGCGGAACGTCACGTAATTTCCGGCTTAGGAGTTTCTATGTCAATATAGTATTGCTAAAAACTGAAAATGGCATTAATACAAAAAGAGAAATAATAACAAGGAGTAATGCGTAAGTGTTAGGAACATGTTGTCCTTAGTGAATTGGTTCAAGGAGTAATACGTACGTGTTAGGAACATGTTGTGCTCAGTGAATTGTTTCAAGGAGTAATACGTACGTGTTAGGAACATGTTGTGCTCAGTGAATTGTTTCAAGGAGTAATACGTACGTGTTAGGAACATGTTGTTCTTAGTGAATAGTTTCAAGGAGTAGTACATTCACGTTAGGGACATGTTGTCCTTAGTGAATTGTTTCAAGGAGTAATACATTCACGTTAGGAACATGTTGTGCTTAGTGAATTGTTTCAAGGAGTAATACATTCACGTTAGGAACATGTTGTGCTTAGTGAGTTGTTTCAAGGAGTAATACGTACGTGTTAGGAACATGTTGTGCTTAGTGAGTTGTTTCAAGGAGTAATACGCACGTGTTAGGAACATGTTGTGCTCAGTGAATTGTTTCAAGGAGTAATACGTACGTGTTAGAAACATGTTGTTCTTAGTTTTATTAATATTTAATAAAGCAACAATATTGCGCTTCATCTTCAAACAATTAAGAAAGTAATAAAATTTTAATCCAATAATTTACCAAGCCACCCAACACTTAGATCAAGGTTCGTGTTACGCTTCCGCAAAAACACTATCCGCATTTTTTGACCGTGGGTGTATTATGATAGTGACAGTCAAATCCTATTATTCGGTCATACAAGAGAAGGTAATTAATAGTGTCTATTACTGGCTATCTTCATTTCCTCTAGTCTGTCAGTTCAATAATAAAAATGACTATGAGTAGATAGCCCTTTTTGTAGTTTTGCGCGAACATTCTAAAACAAACGAACAAAAATATTACTATTTACCAAAGTGAAATGATGCTAATTAAGAGTAGACCTTTTTGAAAATATACAATAAGAGCTAACCATCCTTTTTTGTTCGTGATTTTTTCTTATACTGGTGAATAATAAATTCGAAACCACTGCTTTCTGAAACCATGGAGATAAAAGTAATGTTTTAATTATTTTAACTAATTTTGAGACTATGCCTTTTACTGATTCTGAAACCATGGAGATAAAAGTAATGTTTTAATTATTTTTACTAATTTTGAGACTATGCCTTTTACTGATTTAAATATTTTAATATTTTTTTTATAATCATATCATAGTTTTATCCTCATTTACAATGTTTGGTTAAGGCCGATTTTGATTTATCATTATATAGTCTCGTTTTAAAAATAATCAACATTATAGTTTTTATTTATAAAACCTTGTTTTGATTGAAGGTCAAGAAATTATGAAAAAAAGAACAAAAAAAACGTAAGCATGAATCCGTTGAAATTTGCTTCTTGGAAATTCATTTGGAAAAATAGTGTTGTGGTTAGAGACAGACCGATTAATCTTTATTGAAACCATAATATAAAACGCTTCAGTAAGTAGTTGTTTGAAGTTAAGCACAAAGCTACACAATGGGCTATGTGTGCTCTGCCCACCACGGGTATCGAAACCCGGTTTCTAGCTTTGCAATTTCGCAGACATACCGCTGTGCCACTGGGGGGCTTTAGCAAGTAAACATTGGTACTTAAAACATAATTTTAGCCAGTTGATCTCTACAGATCATAGAAATAAATACGCGAAATAAAAACAATATTTCAAATTATCGTACTTAATACATGATCTTAGACAGTTGATTTCTACAAATTATAAAAATAAATACGCGAAATGAAAAACAATATTTCAAATTACGTACTTAATACATGATCTTAGACAGTTGATTTCTACAGATCATAAAAATAAATACGCGAAATTAAAAACAATATTTCAAATTATCGTACTTAATACATGATCTTAGACAGTTGATTTCTACAGATCATAAAATAAATACGCGAAATTAAAAACAATATTTCAAATTATCGTACTTAATACATGATCTTAGACAGTTGATTTCTACAGATCATAAAA
>NW_013666183.1:210486-214729 GCF_000517525.1 Limulus polyphemus | reverse complement strand
ATACGTACGTGTTAGGAACATGTTGTCCTCAGTGAGTCGTTTCAAGGAGTAATACGTACGTGTTAGGAACATGTTGTCCTTAGTGAATTGTTTCAAGGAGTAATACGTACGTGTTAGGAACATGTTGTCCTTAGTGAGTCGTTTCAAAGAGTAATACGTACGTGTTAGGAACATGTTGTCCTCAGTGAGTCGTTTCAAGGAGTAATACGTACGTGTTAGGAACATGTTGTCCTTACTGAATTGTTTGTTTCTTCTTTATAAACGTATTTTGACGTATGAGGTAAAAGTTAAATAGACTTGATCAACAGATATAACGAGAGGGAATAAAAAGTTTCGAAAATTTCAGATGAACTTAAAATTACTTAACATGCAGGAAGAAAGAGTTTTTTTTAGACTTAGGAAACTTATAAATCAAACAAACATAGGTAAATTAGTATATGATAATTACTTTTATTTATTTCCTTCCCTCCAGTGGCTCAGCGGTAAGTCTGTGGACTTATAACGCTAAAAATCGGGTTTCGATACCTATGGTGGGCACAGCGCAGATATCCCATTGTGTAGCTTTGTGCTTAAATGCAACCAAATAAACCGAAAAAAAAATTATAATTTTTTCTCAAATACGTAATACGTTTAAAACATGACAATATGTATTGGAAGAGTGTTGACATTCGTTGAAGACAGCTGCTTTCTTGCCAACTATCTGATTCATCTTCTTGACCAATTAAAAGTCCTTCTATAGAAATGCTATCATCTAACTATTATCCGTATAGAACAACAAGCTTTGTTTTAACATTATTTTTAAACATTTGAAATGTAATTATGGTTCAAAGAGGTTTTAGAATTAGCTTTTGATTAAAGCAAGCTACGTACATAGAACAGAACTAAATATCAACCCTGTAATTTATATAGCTAATTTAATATACAGGATATACCGGTTTAACTAGGAATATGGAATGCCATAAAAAAAAACTTATGAAGATTAGAATGCACTGACTTTTCAGTTGGGTACCCTCACTGTTAATCACATTTTCGGCCGTAATCCTAATAATATTTCACGAAATTTGGTCAGATTAAAATATTTAATTTGGTTCTAAATCTATATACTAAGCAAACAATACAAAAATATCCTTGATAAGAAAAAGACATACATAATAAAAATTGAAAATACTAAAAGTAATATACATTTTAACAAATACTAAAAAAAGAACAGAGTAAAAATTACTTACGAAATACACAAACTTCTGTCTGTTTGATTAACAGGGACGTCAAAGTATTTTTTCTGTGTTTTTCAAGTTAATTTTCTTTCAAGTCTGCTATAATGAGTGATGTGTTTCTGATTTTATCCCCTCTTGTTGAATTCTTGTATTTTTGAAAAAAATGATATAATTTTTTGTTGTTCTGACGCTAAGTTTAATCAAGGAGCAACTCCTTGATCTCAAGATATCATCCTTCAGAAGCAGCAAAGAGCATTCTATGCTCTACATTCGACTTTTGCCTGGAGAGGTAATTGGATCACGAAGACTAGATCTTTGAAGAGTTAACTTGAGCTCACGTTTAATGCCAAGAATTAGAAAATAAAAATATTGACTCCTTTCAGCCATGAAAATAAAAACAATTTTGTATTTTAGAAAACGAATGAAGCATGTAATCGGATAATCTCATTTTTGAGTTAACTTTTTTAGATTTTAATTTATGAAAGGATAGAAGAAGAAAAAGGATTTAATTAAACTACAAAAACAAGAAGTGGAATAGATATGAATAACCTCTTTTTGAAATAGGACATTGACATTTTTAACTTGAAAGACACCTTATCTGACATACGGACTATAAGCGGGCTAGTTTAAAAACCACTAAAAGTCCAGGCATAACTATCCCCAATTTAGAATTGCTCTCCAGAGGAAGGGCAACCAGCGAGCAGTAACCGTCGACTATTGAGTTGTTCGTAACATAATAGTGAAATTGACTGACACATTTATAACGTTCAACAGCTGGATTAGTGCTCTTACCTCGTGCTCCGAAAGTTGAACATTTCGTCCTCAACCCACGAGAGTACGCTCAGACATACAGTTGAAGAGAGATTTAATATTGAAGTATTACTAGAGGCGATATTTTACACGGAAAAAAAGTTCAATTTGGATTCATTTAAAGCAATTATATGGGGAAATGTTTATGTAAAATAACATTTATAAACAACCATGTTAAATTTCTTAATGGAAGTAATGTTTTGAAATGAAGTGTTCAAGAAATGAGTAAAAATTACCACTTGTTTGCGAACGTTTGTTTTACATCGTTATGTCTACGATAACTTAATTAAAAGTATGCAGAATTTTGTATGCTTTGGGAGACGTTACTTTGAAACACGAACTGTCTTGTTTCATTCATTTATAAACAGTTGGAAATATATTTATCGTTAAGTAAAATGTTTTGGCAACTAGAATTATACTGTAAAAAGTTTGTAAACAAAACAAAATTTATCAGTTCATAAAGATGTTATGATATTCAGCTCCCCAAATGTACAATATCATAGTATTTCAGGTGTATTTATCAGTTCATAAAGATGTTATGATATTCAGCTCCCCAAATGTACAATATCATAGTATTTCAGGTGTATTTATCAGTTCATAAAGATGTTATGATATTCAGCTCCCCAAATGTACAATATCATAGTATTTCAGGTGTATTTATCAGTTCATAAAGATGTTATGATATTCAGCTCCCCAAATGTACAATATCATAGTATTTCAGGTGTACTGGGAACTTGATATAACATTGTTCTACTTTGGGTACTTATCCAGAACCGTCAAAACCTATCCGTATTGCTAAGCTGAGTGCTTACAATTCAGAGGAATTTATTCTGCAAAGAGTAATACTGTACTTTAAGTAAAAATAATTGATCTTCAAGAGCTTAAAACTCCCACCAGAGGGATAAATGGGACATACCGTTTTTTTTTGTTTTATTTTAACTTAAGCACAAAGCTACACAATGGGCATCTGTGTTCTGCCCACCACGGGTATCGAAACCAGGATTCTAGCGTTGTAAGTCCGCAGACATACTGCTGAGCCACTGGGGGGCGGGTCATACAGAGAGAGAGAGAACACTCATACATGATTCAGTGACCAATCATGAAGAAAGACATACTGTGCCACAAGAGGAAAATTCCCATTTGATTAACGTGGAAGACTGTGGAATAAGTATTGCTCTCGGACTTGTTCACGTCTGGTCTGCTGAGCTTGTGAAGAGTTTTTTTTTTGGCACAGTGGAAGTAAAATATTTATATATAATGATATTACCTTTCATTGTAGCAAAAAACGACGCTTTTTGGCACAGTGGAAGTAAAATATTTACATATAATGATATTACCTTTCATTGTAGCAATAAAACGGCGTTTTTTGGCACAGTGGAAATAAAATATTTATATATAATGATATTACCTTTCATTGCAGCAAAAAAAACAAAAAAAAACGACATTTTTCTTTTTGGCACAGTGGAAGTAAAATAATTATTATTAGTTACAGTTGACTAGTTTCGGTAACACAGTTACCATCATCAGGGATGGTGTTGATGTTACCAAAACTAGTCGACTGTAACTAATGATAATAATTTTTGCAGTACCCGAAGCCTCTTTGTTTAAGAAGTATTAACTTAATAGGTTATGTTCGTGAAAAAAAAACACATAAAAAAATATTATTTGTTCCTCCGGTACAATTTTTCAGGTGACACCTATATTTATACGTATTAACTTCAAAGTATGTTTGTTTAAATTTCGCGCAAAGCTACACGAGGGCTATCTACGCTAGCCGTACATAATTTAGCAGTGATAGACTAGAGGAAAGGCAGCTAGTTAACACTATCCACTGCCAATTCTTGAGCTACTCTTTTCCAACGAATAGTGGGATTAACCATCACTTTATAACACCCCCACGGCTGAAAGGACGAGCATATTCGGTGAAGGGGATCCTAACCGGCGACCCTCAAATTACGAGTCGAGCGCCTTAACCAGTAACTTCAAAGAACCATCCGGTGACCCAGCGGTGACATAGCAATTACAACGACGTGTTTCTGGCTATATGGACTAATTTAAATTCAATTAGCTCGCAACATGAAGAGCTCCTTAAGTTGCAAATCGAAAGCTAGTGAAATATGTAGACAAAAACGTGAAAGAACAAACTCCATTCTTATGCGTTAAAATACTTATTTATCACCCACTTTACGAACTTAAAGTGCATCAGTATTGTTCATTAT
>NW_013666183.1:206733-210396 GCF_000517525.1 Limulus polyphemus | reverse complement strand
CGGTTTAATTTTGTATGGAGTAAAGAACTGCCCGAAATTCGAAGATCCAGCGATTAGAGAGTTTTTACACTAATCAATAGATGATTTTTGTAAGGCTTACAATTATTTTTTAGATTCGTTCAGAGTAACGATTATCACTCACTGTCGTCGAAAATAGCTACTAACATTTTTACATTTTTGTATATTAGCATATAAGAGTGAATAATTTCTTACAACTTGGTTTGATTTACTCGCAAACTTTCATAGCAATTACAACGACGTGTTTCTGGCTATATGGACTAATTTAAATTAAATTAGCTCGCAACATGAATCTCGTGAAGAGCTCCTTAAGTTGCAAATCGAAAGCTAGTGAATTATGTAGACAAAAACGTGGAAGAACAAACTCCATTCTTATGCGTTGAAATACTTATTTATCACCCACTTTACGAACTTAAAGTGCATCAGTATTGTTCATTATTTGTTTTAGGGTATTAGGAAGGTGCGAATTAAGGATGTTGACAGTATTTAGTTATGACTAGATCGCTGAGCAAACTTTAAAAATACTAGAAATAAAATTTCTTTGGTGGATTTAACGCGAAAAAATTCATTCTCAGGAAAAGCTGTCCGAAGAAAAATACAACGAAACGCGAAAAATAAGAAGTCATAAAGATTAGGGTATAAATACATGAAACAAAATGTGCCAAACTATTCACACATTTCATATTTTGCTTCCGTGTTATATTTAGTTCTAGCACAGTTTATTTTAAAGGATATGCTTTACAGGAATAAGAATTTTTTTTAATACATTTGGCACTTTCGGAAGTTTGAACTCTATCGTCTCAAAAAGCAAGAAAACGTCATCACAGTAAGCTGAGAAAAGCAATATTTGGATCTGAATGTATCATTTCGGCTACTAGCTAGGTAGTGACATCATCATATGTCATAGCAACGTTATTGATAAAATGTCGGTTTTGTCGTTTTTTTGTTTTTTTAGGTAACAGTACGTGTAATGAACGAAACGCTAGCTAATTACCGTGTGTGGCAATATAACGGAACAGGAAAAACATTTTATAACGCCTTCATGTTGGATAATTTTTTTTTCTGAATCGGGTGAAACAGAAGCTCGCGCTCAGCTTCTGTAGATGCGTGATACATTTAGTGGAATTCATATCCTAGAACAATACAATCAGACAGAGGATCAGTTCAATAATCAAATGAAAAAGTCCCCTGCTATGTTATTATGTGTGGTCTTATGATGACTATATATATCGATGCATTTTTCAGAGGAGATTAAATACATTGAATAATACTTTTCTTTAACCAGGTTGTTAAAACCACGTGCCACATAAGATGACATTCAGGTAGAAAATGCCCAAACTTACCAAGTTAAGATTTCTGGTTTCAAAAACTTGATGTAATTTATTTTTGATGTTACGTTTATTATTAATAACTGGGTATAGTTACTTTTAATAGTATTGAATTTTGTATTAGTTGTATTTGTGCTGCTGTCATTTTTGTCACATGTACACTTTCTTATTGAAAATCTATTACGAAGTTACTGAGCTTGACAAATGAAACCACTCGACCTTACACCAAATATCGTGATCTGTTGTGATTATTTGTTTTAGCGATTATTTATTTCAGATGACACGAAACCTGTATAAATATAATAGTACTCTCTGTTGCAGGTCCATGTAAGTACTTCGCAGGGTGTGGATGGATCTTCACCAAAATTGGTATGAAGTTTAATTAGGTCCATGCGGGGGTAAATACAACATTTCAGTTTTGCATTTTTTTGTCACTACTTCACCACCTGTTGATGAACCTTCACCAAATTTGGTATGAAGGTTTGTTGGGTCCATACGGAAATGCGTGAAAATTTGCGGTTTCAAATTTTGTGTTTTGCTATTTTTATGGGCGTTTTTTACAATTACATGTAAGGGAAGCAAGTTTTCATGTTCTAAGATAACCTTTCATTAATCATGAATTTATATAACTTCCTGATGATGACAAAACCTTGTCGAAACGTTGTACATTTGCTATTATGTTAAACTTATATTAAAGTTTTTCTTCATTACCCATTCAAGTCGTCTCCAGCCATTATACATAACTTCCGTCCAGGGGACAGGAACTCCAGCTAGTTGTAAATATTTTGTATATAAGTTACTTGGTGGTTTAGTGATAAGTTTGTGGACTTTATAATCGACTTTAATACACGTTTTTTTATTGCATGAATTTCATAGACTATTTTCTGAAAAGTCTTTCATATACACCTTTAACCAACGATAGATTATATGAAATATAATGAACATATAACGGTTGCCACCATTATGCTAATAATGAGCCCTGTGTATATATCGACAAATCAGCGCTACGTATTTTCATCGGAAGTGATCCGTAGGGTTAAGTTCAAGTTATTACAACGCTAAAATCCGGGATTAGGTTCTCCGCAGTCAACAAAGTTCAGAGAGTCCATTGTGTAGCTTGGGCCTAGAGAAACATCACCGACAAAAACACAATAAGTGAAAATCAAAACTCCTTTTGTGCACTGGTTATGATGCTGTACTCCTATTAACGTTGCTCATAGTCCGAGAGACGACGTGTCGTATACACGTGATCGACCTTATTTCATTTCAGTCGAACGTAATTCGGTTTAGAATAAATATCGTTATGAACTGCTAACATTCACATTTTGTATTTTGTATTTTCGTCCTTCACAATCGACACGAGATAAGTTTTTTAATGGGTTAGATAATGCACAACAGTGACTTTGAAGAAGTTATTCATGCTAGAAAAACGTTATTCTGTACTTGAAATATTTCCCAAGTGAGTTATCGCTTGTAAATAACTCTTGAATATGTCTACTGTTATTGTTAAATAAACATTGTTCCTTTTTCGAAATGTTTCATTTAGAAAAGCCAAAAACTTTCATAACTCTTGAATATGTCTACTGTTATTTTTAAATAAACATTGTTCTTTTTCAAAATGTTTCGTCTAAAAAAGCCAAAAACTTTCATAACTTTTTGTAGTATATCTCTATGACCCCTAATTCATGAATTAAATTACTGTATTTTCTTACATGCTAGATTAATGAGAAAAAGTAATCCAATATTCTAAACTGTATTTTAATCATTGGTTTAGACAAACCTTTAAGTGGTATAGCGGTTACTTACTTTCCATGTGTATAGGATTTTTCAAAACATTTATACGTTGTTTGTGTAAAGGTTTTTACCCGTGTCTTTTCTTACAAGTTTATATATTCCAGTCTTGCCATTATTTGGATCTAAGTATTCTCCAAATAAAAATGTAAAAGGTAAAACTGTTAACATTTCAGAAAAGTAACAAAACCGAGTAATTTCATCTCTTTAATTCTCAAACTAATTTATGTTCATTGTGAACTTGATAAATATTTTCATCAGTTACTTTATCTAAAATAATTGTGTTTACATAATTTAACTTAACCATTCCTTTAAAATAATAATTTTTTGATCTATCGTTTATTGACTACAGAAAGGTACTACCGCATTTCTCTCCCTATGCCTAAGTTCGTTTTTGTTTGTTTGTTTTTTTTGAATTTCGCGCAAAGCTACACGAGGGCTATCTGCGCTAGCCGTCCCTAATTTAGCAGTGTAAGACTAGAGGGAAGGCAGCTAGTCATCACCACTCACCGCCAACTCTTGTACC
>NW_013666183.1:204285-205779 GCF_000517525.1 Limulus polyphemus | reverse complement strand
AACACACCAATCGATCCAGTGCTTTAACCGCACAATCGTTTACACCATATTTTTAACTACACCCATCGATCCAGTGCCTTAACCGCACAATATTTTACACCATATGTTATTACACTACACCCATCGATCCAGTGCCTTAACCGCACAATCTTTTACACCATATTTTATTAAACTACAGCCATCGATCCAGTGCCTTAACCGCACAATCTTTTACACCATATGTTATTACACTACGCCCATTGATCCAATGTCTTAAGCACAACTCTGTGCACTATAAGCGATTACAATATGTCTTTTGATCCATTGCCTTAACCACACAACCCTGTAACATCGTAAGTTATTACACTACGCCCAGTGATACAATGTCTTAACCACAACTCTGGGCACCGTAAGTTATTACAATGTGCCCAGTTATCCAATGTCTTAACCATAACTCTGTGCACCGTAAGTTATTACAATGTGCCCAGTTATTCAATGTCTTAACCACAACTCTGTGCACTGTAAGCGGTAACAATACGTCTTTTGATCCATTGTCTTAACCACATAACACTGTAACACCATAAGGTATTGCAATACATCCATCAACACACAACCCTGTGCACCATAAGCTATTACAATACATCTAGTCATCTAATACCTTAAACACACAACCCTGTGCACCATAAATTATTACAATACATCTAGTCATCTAATACCTTAAACATACAACCCTGTGCACCATAAGCTATTAAAATACATCTAGTCATCTAATGCCTTAACCACAATCCTGTAAACCATAAATTATTACAATACGCCCATTGATCTAACGTATTAAGTACACAGCCTGGTACACCATAGACATACTGATTCAAAATATTTGCTACATATCACCCTAATATCACAAGCTCATTAATTCAGCATCTTTACACTACATCCTTCTAATATCACGAACTCACTAATCCAACATCTTTACAATACATCATTTTGTTATTACAAACTCACGTACCCAACATCTTACAACACATCTTTCTATGATGTCAATGATGTCAATGAGCCAATATACTTACAATACACCACAACTCACTGGGTCTATTGTTTCGTAGATTTCAACGAACCGTAATACATACAAAGAGGTAAACGTACATGAAGAACAGGTGACAGCGCTGACGTCTATTTCTTGTGTAAACTTTAATTATAGTGCACGAAATAAAATAAAAATTCAGTGATAATCATGTTAACTATTCTCAGAGAAAATAAAAGTTTTATCGGGTACGTTGGTAATCAACTCCTGGTTGCTATGGTAACAACTCTCACAAAACTTCCCCTGCTCTATTTGTTTTTACACTTTTCAACTCCGTGTTTTCACGACACCAGCTTCCATTAAACTTCCGTTTTTTTTTGTTTTTTTTTAACAATAAGAAAAATATTTTCTCATTTCTCTACTGCCTTTTTTACTCATGTAAATAGGGGGGATTGTAGCGTCTACTGCCTTTTTACTCATGTAAATAGGGGGGA
>NW_013666183.1:200961-203368 GCF_000517525.1 Limulus polyphemus | reverse complement strand
GCCCATTGTGCCCCCAGTGGCACAGCAGTATGTCTGCGGACTTACAACGCTTGAATCTGGGTTTCGATACCCGTGATGGGCAGAGCAAAGATAGCCCATTGTGTAGCTTTGTGCTTAATTACAAACAAAGCCTCTAACCTATGTGGCGAGGTAGTAGTTTCTTTTTTTATGTACTAATTTTAACGATACTTTGCATAAAAGTGAAGAATGAAGATCTGTGGCTTAACATTTTCACATAATGGTACATTTCCTTTAATTGACATCGACATTTTGTGTCAAAGTTGATTGAAAAATGAACTAACAATATACATCTGTTATGAACTATTATTTCCCACTGACACTTAGAGAAATTTATTATTGCGTGCTATTGTATGTTAATGTAATGGTCTAAGGCTATAAATCGAGCTCACTTTCATAACATCCTCAAACATTCTTTTGCACGAAATAAATCTCACTCGCAGAAGAACTTTGTTGTTTGTCTTGACTGAGCAGGAAGACTTGGCGTCAAAACGTGGCTGTTTGTTTTGATCCCTGCGACTGTGCAGGAAGACTTGGCGTCAAAACATGGCTGTTTGTTTTGATCCTTGCAACTGTGCAGGAAGACTTGGCGTCAAAACATGGCTGTTTGTTTTGATCCTTGCGACTGAGCAGGAAGACTTGGCGTCAAAACGTGGCTGTATGTTTTGATCCCTGTGACTGTGCAGGAAGACTTGGTGTCAAAACGTGGCTGTTTGTCTTAAACTTACAGATAAATACTTTAAATTTTAAATGAAAGTCGATAGAGATTTTGTTACTCGTATCTTTATTTGAAAACGTTGAAATGATTATCTGATGTAAAACAAGATTTGTGAACAAGAATGTTAACACACAAAGCTTTGCTGCATACAGTAGCAGAATTTCAGGCATTCCTTACATAACTTACACAGACGAAACGTTCGGAACGCCTGTTATGAAACTGCTATCATTACCTTAACGGACACAATGGCAATGAGTTCCTTTAGATAATTAATGACAGCGTAAGTGACCAAATTCAAAGAAGGATAAAGTGATTAGGTTCAGACATAGCCAACTGTAAATTGTACAGAAAGAGAGTGGTGTTAAACCACGACCGATCGATTTTACAGTAACGGGTTTAGATTCAGACATAGCCAACTGTAAATTGTACAGAAAGAGAGTGGTGTTAAGCCACCACCGATCGATTTTACAGTAACGTGTTTACATTCAGACATAGCCAACTGTAAAGTGTACAGAATGAGAGTGGTGTTAAGCCACTGCCGATCGATTTTACAGTAACTTGTTTAGATTCAGACATAGCCAGCTGTAAATTGTACAGAAAGAGAGTGGTGTTAAACCACCACCGATCGATTTTACAGTAACGGGTTTAGATTCAGACATAGCCAACTGTAAATTGTACAGAATGAGAGTGGTGTTAAGCCACTACCGATCGATTTTACAGTAAGTTGTTTACATTCAGACATAGCCAACTGTAAATTGTACAGAATGGGAGTGGTGTTAAGCCACCACCGATCGATTTTACAGTGTTGTACGCTGGGTTATTTGCGTAATGGAATATTGAAACAAAAATGACTTAAATTAGTACAGAAGCAGTGGTAAATTCAGGACCTTAGCCATCTCATTTAGTTAGATGAGAAACATTTCTTGTGAGAGAAAACTGAGGAATTGTCGTGCCTTAAATTAGTGATTAAAGCTTCTGCTTATCAACGGTTATTAACCTATTTGGCTATGGATGCAAGTCACATATCAGACGTTGTATAGTTTGGGCTTTAGGTTACTTGAATTTTTTATTTTGTCCAAATTTCGGATTGTAATTAAAACCTAGTACTGTTCTGAGAGAACTATTCGTGTAATTTGTCCGACTTCTATCGTCAAATGGTAACATCCCGGTGGCTCAGCGGGAAGCTTATCACACAAAAATCGGGTTTCGATACCTACGGTGGGCACAGTATAGATAGTTCATTGTGTAGCTTTGTGCTTATCAACAAATAAACAAACAAATTGATTCACGCAAAACTTAACTGTCGTTTAGGTGACCAATAATCGTGTGTGAAGATATACTTGGATGTGAGAATGTTAGATGAAAAGATGGTTTGTACGCTAAGAAAGAGTTGTGTAAAAAGATTCACTAGACAACCATCACAAAAAAAAAAAATATATATAATTCCACCTTTTCGATTTCCCATGTTCCGAAATTACTGGTTTAACATGTTTTTTTTTTCAGTTCCTTTAGTTGTCATGTCTTGCTTTCGGACTTTTTTTTCACATTGAACTTGTGGTAGGAGAAGTCTTGATATTGACATGGACCCAATACTTAACGTTTGTGAAATTTGTGAGTCTATTTTTCTTTTATCTTGGGGGCCCGGCATGGCCAGGTGGTTAAGGCACTCGG
>NW_013666183.1:197164-200472 GCF_000517525.1 Limulus polyphemus | reverse complement strand
CCGTACACTAGAGCCCCCAGTGGCTTAGCGGTATGTCTATGTACTTATAACACTAAGAAGCGGGTTTCGATGCACACAATGGGCACATCGCAGATAGCCCATTGTGTAGCTTTGTGCTTAATTACAAACAAACAAACAAAAACCACTTAAATCCCGTACACTAGAGCCCCCAGTGGCTTAGCGGTATGTCTATGTACTTATAACACTAAGAAGCGGGTTTCGATGCACACAATGGGCATAGCACAGATAGCCCATTGTGTAGCTTTGTGCTTAATTACAAACAAACAAACAAACAAAAACCACTTAAATCCCGTACACTAGAGCCCCCAGTGTCTTAGCGGTATGTCTGTGTACTTATAACGCTAAGAAGCGGGTTTCGATGCACACAATGGGCATAGCACAGATAGCCCATTGTGTAGCTTTGTGCTTAATTACAAACAAACAAACAAACAAAAACCACTTAAATCCCGTACACTAGAGCCCCCAGTGGCTTAGCGGTATGTCTATGTACTTATAACACTAAGAAGCGGGTTTCGATGCACACAATGGGCACATCACAGAGAAGCCCATTGTGTAGCTTTGTGCTTAATTACAAACAAACAAAACTACTAGATTTATTACAGTAATCTAAAAAGAATAGTTACTGTCGGTCCAATCGTTGCAGCGCCTCCTGTTAACAATTTCCACGTAGAACGTTCAATGCTAGGCAAGAATGAATAAGGAAAAAGTTTCAACTTATGTCAAATGTTTTTTTATGGGTTTTATAAATAACGACATTCTATTTTCCATTTTTCCTTAAAGTTAGTTTCATTCATGTTATTGGTTATAATGTTTAAAATTTTGAACATGATTATTATTAAATTTTAACGCGTGTGAAAATTATTTTGCATTGTTAGCCTAGTACACATATTTAAAGCTAACCCATGTTATTATAATTAATTTTAACACGTATGAAGATTATTTTGTATAGTTATCCTAGTACACATATTTAAAAGTTTAAGTTGGTTTTTAACCTATATAATAACTTAATACAAAATAATATTCACACGTATTAACATTGATAATAATAATAATAATGTACGTTTGTCCGAAATCTATATACTGAGCTAACAATATAGAATAATATTTACCCATGATAAAATTAATAATAGTAATAATATAGGTTAGCTCTAAATGTATGTACTAAGTTAACTATACAAAATCATCTTCATACGTGTTAAAATTAATTATAATAACATGGGTTAACTCTCTACATCTATGTACTAAAATAACAATAATCTTCATACGTGTTAAAATTAATTATAATAACATGGGTTAGCTGTCAACTTCTTGTACAACTTAACTTTGAAATTTTGTGAAAAGTCCAAAATGTCCCAAACTTCTCGTGACTTTTTCGAAGCAAGCGACTGCCTCTCTGAGCTGTATATATGCATACGGTAGAACATATGCATGAAAATTATCCTATGTCCAATGGTCAAACTAAGTTTTGAAGCCACATAATACAGGTTAAATACTGTCCAATGACCAAACTAAGTTTGAAGCCACATAATACAGGTTAAATACTGTCCAATGGCCAAACTACGTTTGAAGCCACATAATACAGGTTAAATACTGTCCAATGGCCAAACTAAGTTTGAAGCCACATAATACAGGTTAAATACTGTCCAATGGCCAAACTAAGTTTGAAACCACATAATACAGGTTAAATACATATGTAGAAGGTTAAATACATATGCAGATATCACGTGGTATTTGATTCAAATAACCTTCCAAAAAGGGAGGTATTGATTTAATTTTGGAAAACTTAACACCTTAACTCCCCCTTTCCGGGAGTAATGACTTTTATAGATACAGACCTTAACATGTTTTTTTTTTTTTTTTCTTGGGGTGGGGTAACAAACATCGTGAGATATTAATCGATTTACTGCTGAAAATATCTGTAATAACATGGGTATCTAATTGATGATTCGGTGTATTCTCACCTTTGTAGGTTTTAATTTATGAAATTAAGTATTTATAGTTATTTTCCTATACACGTTAGGCTTCGTTACTTCATAAGTAACGTTTCAGTCCTGTTCGTTTTATATAATTAGCTTACGTTTCATCAAATGTTATTAATAATAAATATTCTACATATTTCTTAACTTAAAAAGACATTATTTCCATTTTTAAGTTCATGTCTTTTTTTTTTTACTGAATGAAAATGAAGTATTAATAAATAATTCAACTATATCTTAAACATGTCTGTAAACAAGTAGAGTTTATGTTTTTGTGAACCTGTTTCTAAACCCTGCTATTCGTTGATTTAAGAAATGATTTTAGACAAAATTATTCTGTGATTTTGCAGAGAATGAAATAAAATAATGCTTTAGGTTTTAGTGAAGCAAACTAGTATGTGAAACGTAATGTAATACTTGCATAACATTCAAGAAACTTGTTAATTAGCTAAAGTGTATTAAATTAAATACCATATTCTTTAAGCCTGAAATCCCTATGATGAGACATCTGAGCTTGTTACTATGTAAATACATTAATATTTTTCGAAAAAGGCAGGTCATCGTAGTTTCAGAAAGTTTTTCTTTATTAGGGTACACCTTACTTCTAAATCGAAGGAACGTTGAGGCGGTAGCGATAAACGTTACCTTTTTTACTTTATTTATTCAATTGAAGCATTTAGAGTAATGTACCGTGTACCCTCGGTGAGTTTCTTTGTTTTCAGGTTACCATGAGTTACGATTTACTGTCGTGAAGAATTTCATTCAAGTAGAAGCCTTCCCGTAAGGAGTTTTAAGGTACATTAGTAGATTAATCCTCCTAAAATATTTAGCAAAAACGTATGTTTTATGTACCACTTATACTTATATGCACTAACTTTGTAAATGTATAGAGTAGAAAAAGAAAAGGTGTTGTGTAGAAACAAAAACTGTTTAATATACAACTATGAATATATAAGTGTGTAGAAATGATATGTTGTAAGTGCTTAGAAATGATTATAAGTGTTTAGAAAGGATTTGAAGTTTAGAAATATCTAGTAAGTGTTTAGAAAGGATTTTAAGTGTGGAAATATCTAGTAAGTGTTTAGAAATGATTATGGATGTCTAAAAATATGTTGTAAGTGCTTAGAAATGATTATGAATGTGTAGAAATGATATGTCGTAAATGTTTAGAAATGATTATAAATGTGTAGAAATGATATCTTATAAGTGTTTAGAAATGATTATAAATGTGTAGAAATATGTTGTAAGTGTTTAGAAATGATTATCAATGTGTAGAAATATGTTATAAGTGTTTAGAAATGATTATGAATG
>NW_013666183.1:182196-196792 GCF_000517525.1 Limulus polyphemus | reverse complement strand
GTAAGTGCTTAGAAATGATTATGAATGTGTAGAAATGATATGTCGTAAATGTTTAGAAATTATATGTCGTAAATGTTTAGAAATGATTATAAATGTGTAGAAATGATATCTTATAAGTGTTTAGAAATGATTATAAATGTGTAGAAATATGTTGCAAGTGTTTAGAAATGATTATGAATGTGTAGAAATATGTTGCAAGTCTTTAGAAATGATTATTAATGTGTAGAAATATGTTGTATGTCTTTAGAAATGATATGTTATAAGTGTTTAGAAATGATATATTATAAGTGTTTAGAAATGATATATTATAAGTGTTTAGAAATGATTATGAATGTGTAGAAATATGTTGCAAGTCTTTAGAAATGATTATTAATGTGTAGAAATATGTTGTATGTCTTTAGAAATGATATGTTATAAGTGTTTAGAAATGATATATTATAAGTGTTTAGAAATGATATATTATAAGTGTTTAGAAATGATTATGAATGTGTAGAAATATGTTGCAAGTCTTTAGAAATGATTATAAATGTGTAGAAATATGTTGTAAGTGTTTAGAAATGATTATTAATGTTCTGTTGTAAGAATAACACAACATAAAAGAGATATCTAGTACAAAAACAGAAATAATGTCATTTTCCTACATTTGGGAGATTTTGACCACCACATAAAATGGAAATTCTCCACAATTAGTTACAAAACAGAAAATTACATAAAAAGAATTTCTAAAATCTGTGGAGTTCATAGCATATACAACGTCAACATTTCTGAAACTAAACTGTTTTCTTATCGCGAACATCCTACAAGAAATACAGGGTCAAATGTCACCAATAAACTGACCTCTGTTCCTCTGTGACAGCCTACAAGAAATACAGGGTCAAATGTCACCAATAAACTGACCTTTGTTCCTCTGTGACAACCTACAAGAAATACAGGGTCAAATGTCACCAATAAACTGACCTCTGTTCCTCTGTGACATCCTACAAGAAATACAGGGTCAAATGTCACCAATAAACTGACCTCTGTTACTCTGTGAGATACCGTCCGACCAGGGAGGGCATGTAAAAGTGCCGAAACTAATATCGGAATCTTTGTGCCAGTATATTTGGATTTGATAGTAGGCAAGGACAAAGTTCTGTATTAAGTAATCTAAAATAAAGTTTAGATCTAATATTACGGTAGAACAAGCTTTTGTTTCTTGATATTGGATTTAGATACTTATCTTAGTGTGGAACTGAGTTTAATTTTAATTAATATACACTGTATTGTGTACTTTAATAAATACATATTGAGTAGGTAGTTGGACAGAAAAAACAAAACAGATTGAACTATGAATCAATCCCAGAAAAAACAACACAAAAACTTTAAATGCTTGATTAAATATATGGTATATATATATCACGAGGTACGTAACATAGGCAACATTTTACCTAAACATATATGAAAGTTATCAAATGGTAGATAAGGTAGGTAAGAATTTAACTGAACATATGGTGAAGGATATCAAGTGGTAGATAGAAAGGTAGCAGTTTACCTAGGCTTAAGGTAAAAATTATCAAGTGAAAGGTAATATAGGTAAAAGTGGTAGTTCGGTGAAGGTTTTGAAGTAAAAAACTGTTTATATTTCCATGCTAACGCTTGGTTTGGGAACATGGAAAGTAATGACAAATGGTAGATAAAGTAGGTAAGAATTTACCTAAACATATGGTGAAGGATATCAAGTGGTAGATAGAAAGGTAGCAGTTTACCTAGGCTTAAGGTAAAAATTATCAAGTGAAAGGTAATATAGGTAAAAGTGGTAGTTCGGTGAAGGTTTTGAAGTAAAAAAACTGTTTATATTTCCATGCTAACGCTTGGTTTGGGAACATGGAAAGTAATGACATGATATTTTATTTTTATTCCAGATAGAAGTTATCTATCCAATAAATTTATTTCTCTAGTTTTCTGAGTAAATCATGTCTTTATTTCAGATCACGTTTTCTTCAAAAAATAGCTTTTAAGAATTGAAATGATAATACATCTTGTGTTTATGGACACGGTTTCGATCTTATTAGGAATTTATATTACGTAAGCGTACATGAGACAACTTGAAACATTCACATACAAGAAGCGTATGCTAACCGCTTTGTTCTAGGCTTAAAGTTACAATACCACGTTTGACAGATTATTTTGTATTTGTGTGTAACGCTATGCAATCAGAATTCCCAAAAGTTTTACCATTGAATTTGTGCTTTTGCTTTGTCAGGTTTAACAATTAATTTTGCTTCTGTATATAACACTATGCATTCAGAATGCCATAAAGTTTTCTTTTTAAAGTTTTCGTTTTGCTTTGCAAAGTTTAACAGTTATTTGTGTCTACATCTAAAGCTATGCACTCAAAATTATCAAACGCTTTACCATTGAATTTATCGTTATTCTTTGCCAAGTTTAAAAACTGGTTTTGTTTCTAAGTTTCATCATAATGAATTTATGCTTTGGCTTTCCCTGGTTTAATAACTAATTTTTGCCTCTTTGTTTTTACGCTATGCATTCAGAATCTCTTTAAAATTTTCTCATTGAATTTGTTCTTTTGCTGAGATAGCTTTAGAATCTAAAGCGGTATTTCGAGCTCAGGCAATAACACAATAGTCCAAAAAATAGTGAAATAAGCAATTGTAATGCAAACGTTGACGCACAGTACGCAAAGTGGGCGTACATTCACTGAAAATCTGAATAAAAAACATGTTTCTTAAACTTATTTTCAGCTCCAAAATAGATTGCCTCGATTTCTCGAGGGCTTCTTTAGCAATGAACTTTCTAACAAATAGTAGATTCATATTTTAAGCTCTAAAATAATAATGGACAAATATGTTTTACTCTTTAAAAATTACACATATATTATACTTAACCAATTATCTAATTATATAAAGCTCATTGAAATCACAGCACATCAAGTACAGGGTTTTGGGAAGCCCAAAAAAATGAGCAATGAATCTGGAGTACATTTTATTGTTGGTTTTATATATATATATATTTAAGTCATCAAAGGTAAAGAATGCTCTGAATTACGCTCTATTTCTGTTGAATGTTACAATTAACTTAATTGTTGTACTGTCTTTAAACTGATTTACTTTTAAACGTGTTCAGAGTTTACGAATTTCTTCGACAAGCTCGTATAGCATCGTAAACAGGGTAATACAAATCTAGAAATAAAATTCACCAATTAACGTTAGTTTACGTCTCTCAAGTTAGACGCAACTTTAGCACGAAACATTCCCAATGCTTGATTCGCTTCCTGACGAGAGTACTATATTTCTAGATGTATCTCTTTGTTTTGGATTTTCCGCTGTTGAATTTTAATGAAACACTTGAACGTTTTCTTACTTTGACAAATGCCGAAAGAACGCTACACGAATCTAGTAAAACGACAAAACAAGCTCGAGCTAACGGTGGTATAAATCTTAACCAATTTCTACCCTCGCCGACGTTATGTTGAACGTGAGAGCAGGCATCAATGTCCTTATTATTCATACAATAACCAGGAAGAACAGATAAGGATATTGTTACCCGACCATCTTACGCGATCGGAATACGTTTGGAATCAGATGTCAGAAGAGAGGTTTATTCGCTAATCAAAATTAAAAGTGTTGTTGGGGTCAAAATAATAGACTCTCTCCTGGTTCACGTGGCTTTGTTTGATGTGAAAATGCTCGTTAGCATCGCAAGATGTGTGCCCGCTCTTATCAAAATATACGTCCATTTATTTGTGAATAGCATCGAATGGCTTTAATAACAATTGCATGTGAGATTGAAACTATTTTTTAATTTCTGTGATATCTACGCAAAGCCGAATCTGTTTATATATATATATATTAATGAGGGTTTGGTATGTTCTCAATCTGAACGACATCTTAAAACTAAGATCACTCACGATACATACTGGTATAAAACTATTATTATATGAGAAAATACTCATATAAAAATTACAACATTCAGGATACGTATTCAAACGAAACTGAGGTCATTCTTGATACGTTTTCATATAAAACTAACGTCATTCGAGACGCGTATTCATATAAAACTAACGTCATTCGAGATATGTATTCATATAAAACTAACGTAATTCTTGATACGTTTTCATATAAAACTAACGTCATTCGAGACACGTATTCATATAAAACTAACGTCATTCGAGATATGTATTCATATAAAACTAACGTCATTCTTGATACGTATTCATATAAAACTAACGTCATTCGAGACACGTATTCATATAAAACTAACGTCATTCGAGATATGTATTCGTATAAAACTAACGTCATTCTAAACACGTATTCATATAAAACTAACGTCAATCATGATACGTATTCATATAAAACTAACGTCATTCGAGACACGTATTCATATAAAACTAACGTCATTCATGATACGTATTCATATAAAACTAACTTTATTCAAGATATGAGTTGGCATAAAACTAAAGTCATACATACTCTTTTCTTGATATTATTCGGTTTAGGTTTAAAGGCATAATAAATGGCTTTCCGGAACCACAAACTTATAACCGAGAGAAAGAGACTACATACACCTGCGCTAACACTAGATGAAGTCTCAAAACGATCAGCGACAAATCACTCATGTTTTTTAATAAACCCATTAATCCTTCAGTAATGATTCTGCGTTGTTTTATGTCAACATCATATAAAATCTATAGCCATAAAAAGATGTGTAATGTCTCTCGTTGGTCTATATAGGTGCGTGAAACAGTAAACATTAATACACAATCCTGTTTGCTTTTAAGTAACCGTAGAGTTACACAATGGGCTATCTGTGCCCTGACCGCCGCAGCTATCGAAACCCGATTTTTATCGCTATAAGCCCTCAAACTTACCTCCGAAGTCACCGCGGTGGGAACTTCATATTTGAGCACGTTTAGCAAGATTTCAGCAACTTTCATATTGTAAAAGTAATGCGTATTCTACTTCTAGAATGTGAATGAATAGAAAGATAAAAAAATTATTGCCATATAATAAATGAAAACTACAGATAGATAGAACCAATTTTATTTTATTCATTCCAGTAGGATTTCAACATCTGATCCAAAATAAATTACTAACATTTTGAAGATTTACAGTTGTTCGTTGCACATTTTTGGTTGCCAATACTTTAATGGAAAAGTAATTATGCAGACGTAAAGTTTCGCTGACAAATAATATTCAAGCAGCATCCTTCCATACACTAGGAAATTTGTCATCATTTATCAGTTTCTTTTTTTTTTTCACTATTTTCATATTAACTATTTTTGTTTCACTCGGCGCTTTGATAATGCTAGATACCTTGTACCACTAGGCGTCGCTACTTACTCCAGAATTCCGTAAAACGTTTAAACACTGCGTTCCAAAGAGCCGAGTTTCAGTACAAGCGATAGAACCACTCCGATTTGTTAAAGTCTTTCAGGTTCGGAAACGAAGCTTGGCTGTGAGATCTCATTAGTCACAATGCTCTCTCTCTCTGTAGCAGAACAGGTTCATTTTCGAAATAAAAAAGGCAACGTGGTCACAGCTTTGCCCGTGACAGTAGAATTTGGAAAGCTTATCAAAGGTGATAGAAACACGAGGAATTCCAGCTTTCGTGAATGGAAGAAACAATTGAATAGCGCCCAGGCAAGCGAGCAGGTAAGCCTAACTATAGTATATAGGGGCTTTGAATTTAATTTTGCAACTACTTTTGTATAAATGTTTTACGTTTATTTGCTTTTGAATTATATCGTTCTAGAAGGTATATATAACTCGTACTTTTACTTCAAAAATAATCACATTTTTATTTCACATTTAAAAGTGTCGAATTGAATGTACCGTAATATTTTTACGCAACTGACTCGTAAAGATACGAATAAAATAATTGGGTAGAATTTTTACACTAAACAATTGTGATTGTCTTTGCTAGTTTAAACTTTCTCTGTATAATTGAGTAAATTTAATGCAATTTACGCAACTGACTCGTAAAGATACGAATAAAATAATTGGGTAGAATTTTTACACTAAACAATCGTGATTGTCTTTGTTAGTTTTAAGCTTTCTCTGTTTTGTCTATAAAATCTTAACACTTTAGGAAATGTGTAATCAGGTTGTGTGTGTGTGTGTGTGTGTGAAACCATGAATTTGTTGGATTGATAATATTCAGGTGATCGAGAGAAAGCAGCTAGTCAACACCGCCTAATCATCAACTCTTGCGCTATTATTGTCACTCTTATAACACACCAACTTAGAGATTTTTTTTGCGGTAACGGGACGCGAATAATAAAACCACAACCCCACATTTGGTACTGGAGTGATAAAATATGATATGTTAATTTTGTACATGATAGAAAAATTATAAGAAAAGAGCTAAACCAGATGCCATTATTATTGTCTAATGACAAAAAAAAAATATTGCCAACTTAAATTATCTTTCAAAAGATACTCGTGATTGTGTTATTTGCCACTAAAAAGAAAATAGTAACAAATAGAAAATAGAAATCACCATAGCATTCAAAATAGCTAATTTCATGTGAAAAAGTTTTCTCAAGAATTTTCAAATCGTCGCTAAGCTTGATGTTTGGCCCTTAAGAAGAATGATGTTAAAAACTTGTCCAAACCCGAGAAATTGGCGAAAATATAAAGCTTATTAATGCATCATAATACTCACGAGACTGTCTAGTTAAGTCGGTAAAACATTGGGTATTGGTTTTAGTTTCATTCTAAAGAAGCTTACGTTCTAAACATTCAAGTTTTTTTTTTCTGTAGTACTTTGATCCTAACTACAATATTCTGTTACTCAACATGAACTGGCAAAAAGTACTACCATGCTAATCATCTAGTTTTCTTTTAGGTAAACAGTAAAAGCCAAATACTGAAACCCACAGCATATCACGTTATTAATTTGTTCAATGTTGGGAAAATATCCAGTGCTATGTTATAAAATTGTTCGTAGTTTCTAAAAACAACAACAAAATATTAATAAATATTACATTAAATGTATGTTAACCTAATTTACTGTTGAATAAGCAGTGAAGTTATTTTCGTGCTTTGCGAAACACTAATTTAATTAAGCGTTTCAATAAACAGACTAGTAGAAATCTTTACACGTAAAGCTTTGTAAAAGGGTTAACTTGTTGAGATTTTTACGGTTCCAACTTATCTTAAGCCACTTAACCTCCTTAACTTTATCGAAACGATAGAGGAGAAAATCTAGTCTGCAAAACATTGTAATGTAATATTGAATGACAGAGTAATAACTTTCATCTTACTGTATAATTAATTGTACATAATTTGAAAAGCAATTGTTTGTTTGTTTTTGAATTTCGCGCAAAGTTCCGCGAGGGCTATCTGCGCTAGCCGTCCCTAATTTAGCAGTGTAAAACTAGAGGGAAGGCAGCTAGTCATCACCACCCACCGCCAACTCTTGGGCTACTCTTTTACCAGCGAATAGTGGGATTGACCGTTACATTATAACGCCCCCACAGCTGAAAGGGCGAGCATGTTTGGTGGGACGGGGATTCGAACCCGCGACTCTCAGAGTGTGAGTCGAGTGCCTTAACCACCTGGCCATGCCGGGCTGAAAGCAATTAAAAGAGTACTCTTCTGTTAGGTAACAGTTAACTGATGTTAAGGTGTTTAATAATTAGTGAATTTTAAGTCTTGTAATTTCAACCTGTAGACATATTAAATCGATAAATAGCGTCAAGGGCGTCAAGGAAGTACAACTAGATGGATTAAACGTAATTGCTATTGAATAAGAGAAAAGTAAGAAAATAAGTTTCGTTTTTTAAATTAGTTTCAAACTTCTCTATGTACAGAATATAAGTTGTAAAGAAAAAATAAACAAGATTAATGTGCAGAAGCTGTTAACCTGATTAAACATTTAGGAAAAAGGAAAACTCTTGGGTTGTAAAAATTAACTTATATTCAAACATTAGCACTAGTGCTTAAAAACTTCCGCTTTCTAAAACTGTTAACACGTTAAACACTAGGGTATGCAGAGAAACTCAGTTTGAAAGTCTAAGTTATAAACTTAAAAGAAGGTATGTAGAAAACTCTTGGTTTGAAAATGTTTATGCATTTAAACCAGATAGGGACTTTGTTGAATTGTTGGTTACTAAAATATCAGAATTAAAGAAAACAACTTTTGTTTGGGTGGTGTTGAATTTTCTACACATATTATAAACTTATGCTTGAATAATTATTGCAATTTCCTGTAAGTGCTCATTTAGAATTAGTTTGGGAAAATGTGCATGTTTATTTAGATACAAGACCAAAATGTATAAGAACCTCTCTCTCATAACAAATGCGCTTTTCAGAATTTCATTGAGTTATCTTATAACACTGGTGAATTCAATGTTACTTGCAGTATCTTGTTAATGTGTGCCCTAGACGTAGAAAGAGAGAGGCAGGCAGAAGTTGGTGAAGAGCAAAACAATGTAGTGTTTAGCGTATTGTCACGATAATGATTGTTAGTGCATTTAGCGTATTGTCACGATAATGATTGTTAGTGCATTGAGCGTATTGTCACGATAATGATTGTTAGTGCATTTAGCGTATTGTCACGATAATGATTGTTAGTGCATTTAGCGTATTGTCACGATAATGATTGTTAGTGCATTGAGCGTATTGTCACGATAATGATTGTTAGTGCATTGAGCGTATTGTCACGATAATGATTGTTAGTGCATTTAGCGTATTGTCATGACAATGATTGTTAGTGCATTGAGCGTATTGTCACGATAATGATTGTTAGTGCATTGAGCGTATTGTCACGATAATGATTGTTAGTGCATTGAGCGTATTGTCACGATAATGATTGTTAGTGCATTGAGCGTATTGTCACGATAATGATTGTTAGTGCATTGAGCGTATTGTCACGACAATGATTGTTAGTGCATTTAGCGTATTGTCACCGTAATGATTGTTAGTGCATTTAGCGTACTGTCACCATAATGATTGTTAGTGCATTGAGCGTATTGTCACGATAATGATTGTTAGTGCATTTAGCGTATTGTCACGACAATGATTGTTAGTGCATTGAGCGTATTGTCACGACAATGATTGTTAGTGCATTGAGCGTATTGTCACCATAATGATTGTCTTAAAGTGTAGAACATCATCAACGTCTTTTAACACACACAAACTTTATATGAATGTCTGTTAAAAATGAACTTTGATATAGATGGAGTCAATAAAATCCCTATCTATCTATCTATTTATCTATCTCAATAAAAAACTGGATGTGACCTCTGTGATTATTTAGTATCAAGTTACTTTATCTATATCAATAAAAAACTGACCCCTGTGACTATTTAGTATCAAGTTACTTTATCTATCTCAATAAAAAACAACTGTGTTTGACCTCTGTGACTATTTAGTATCAAGTTACTTTATCTAAATCAATAAAAAACTGGGTGTGACCTCTGTGATTATTTAGTATCAAGTTACTTTATCTAAATCAATAAAAAACTGGGTGTGACCTCTGTGATTATTTAGTATCAAGTTACTTTGTCTATATCAATAGAAAACTGGATGTGACCTCTGTGATTATTTAGTATCAAGTTACTTTATCTATCTCAATAAAAAACTGGGTGTGACCTCTGTGACTATTTAGTATCAAGTTACTTTATCTATACCAATAAAAAAACTGGGTGTGACCTTTGACTCTTTAGTATCAAGTTATTTTATCTATATCAATAAAAATTGGGTGTGACCTCTGACTATTTAGTATCAAGTTACTTTATCTATATCAATAAAAACTGCCCCCTGTGACTATTTAGTATCAAGATACTTTATCTATATCAATAAAAAAACTGACCTCTGTGACTATTTAGTATCAAGTTACTTTATCTATATCAATAAAAAAAACTGGGTGTGATCTAGTGGTTAGCGTGTTCAGACTGTGAATCCGCACTTTGACGTCGTGGGTATATTATAACAGTGGCGGTCAAATCCCAATACTCGCCCAAACAAGAGTAGTCAAAGAACTGATGATGGGTGCTGGTTACTAGCTACTTTCCCTACAGAATTGATTATGGGTGCTGTTTACTAGCTGCCTTCCCTACAGAATTGATTATGGGTGCTGTTTACTAGCTGCCTTCCCTACAGAATTGATTATGGGTGCTGTTTACTAGCTGCCTTCCATACAGAATTGATTATGGGTGCTGTTTACTAGCTGCCTTCCATACAGAATTGATTATGGGTGCTGTTTACTAGCTGCCTTCCCTACAGAATTGATTATGGGTGCTGTTTACTAGCTGCCTTCCCTATAGAATTGATGATGGGTGCTATTTACTAGCTGCCTTCCCTACAGAATTGATTATGGGTGCTGTTTACTAGCTGCCTTCCCTCTAGTCTATCAGTTCAACATTATGGACGGCTATTCGCAGATGGCTTTGTGTAGCTTCGACCGAAAATTCTGATATCTGTTCACTTTATCTCTAAAAACGTAGAACATTCTAGAAAAAACTTGGTAAAGATTGGGCCAACAGAAAATAATGTGTTTAGACATTAAATATAAAGCTCCCAGTGGCTCAGCGGGTTATCCGTAGACTTGTATTTCTAAAGATCGGATTTCGATATCCGTAATGAGCATAGTACTGAGAGCTCATTGTGCAGCTTTTTCTTAATTACAAACAAACAAAAATAAATATAAAACGATTTTAAATACAAATATAAGTAAATAACGAAATATATTTTTCGCCTACATTGCTTTAATTTAACACTTATTATAAAACCTTATTTCTAATGTTGATTTTTGTCTGCTTTAAGCTCATTTTATGGTTTAGTATTTAAAGCGATGTCAACGTACGTCTAGTATATCTGTAATTTACTTAGAATAAAGATTTACACATTCTTAATATCCTGTTAGACAAATAGTTTTGATTTACACAAACAAAATGATCGCATCATTCATTAAAACGACCAGTAAGAGTATTAAGTGCTTTCATAACTTTATTAAGAAATTTAACTCGACCGTTTTTTTTTCTAGTGTAAGCCTAATTTACTTTATTCCAACCAGTACTAGCTTCATTATATCAGCTGTCCAGCTGTTTGAACAACAGTTGAAGGAAAGCAATGAAAATATATAAACACGTCACAATGACATGTTATACTAATAAACTGTACCTAAAAAACAATGACACATGCCAATACAGAAGTCGGTCACCACAAATGTGAGTGGTGGCACCATTAATATCAGGGTTAAGATCTATATATTTGGTCCCCGAATTTCTGATCATTGGACAGTGCAATGCTGCTACAATAGTAGTCTCTTGACTGGAGGTCTATGTCACAGCCGTTGCCGTAGAAGAATATTCTTGTAGTGAAATACCAGTTAGATGCAACGTTTGATTCATACAAATCTCAAGAACGACTACATGTATAACTATTAAATAACATCGATAAGAAAATATTAGTACATTCATATGAGGGTATGGAAATCCATTAAACAGTAACCCTCAACCCATAAGTAGAACTGCAGCTATCGTTGTCAAGGTGATATTGCTAAGAAGTTTCATTAATACCATAATCAAATGCGCATAAAACAATTCATAAAGACCTTGCCTGGTAAAGAAACAAACTCAGAAACATTGGTTGGAGGAAAATAAAATACAGAATATTATATAAAAATACATTGTACGTAAATCTGTTGCTAGATTAAAGTTTATTGCGATATAAGGCGAGGTCTGGGTGCACATGAATGACTATGACAAAAACAGAAAAAAAAACGTTCTTTACACATCTGAAAGTCCTTATCATCACGTAGTTGGTACCAAATCGCCATTTTAGTTGCATCAAGTGTCTCATATAATTGGAATTTTAAACTGAAAAGGAAAATGTTTTGACGGCAATTTTTTTTAGATGAAATTCGCGCAATTTGCGTTCAGGATGTCAGGAAGAAAATGCTTGCGTCTCGAGCGATAAATGGTGTCTACAGGACTGAAAAGGTGGTCAACATACAACTTTAATATACACTAACGCTGTATTCAATTCTAACCCTTGGATTCATATTGTTAAAACTCGGAAAGACGCCTGTTTAGGTTTGTCATTTATACAAACGAAAATAGAAGTGTGTGTTTATTGTGAAAAAAAAGAATAGAATTATCTTAAGATTTTGTTTGTTTGTAGTTAAGCACAAAGCTACACAATGGGTTATCTGTGCTCTGCGTTTCTAGCATTGTAAGTCCGTAGACATACCACTGTGTCACTGGGGGTGTTTAAGATAAAAGAAAACAAACATTGCTAGTTATCATTATTATTATTACATAAATGTCGCCATTATCTGCTCCTGATAGCTTTTTTTTATGAAAAGCTCACAAAATATGCTATAAACTTGATTTGATTGGCATTAAGTTATTTTCTCAGTTGTTACTTGTCACTTAGTATGCAACCATAAACATACGACAAAATTGATTTATTTAGTTCTGTTATGTCGAGCGAGATAAACCTATTAAATTTGAAATTTCACAAACATAATATATTATTGATAACTATACCTTTTTTAAAAAAAAAGTTTGATAGTTACGTAATATGGCACTCATTTTATAAATCAGAACAATACCCCTTATATTCCAAATTATTGTAAACACGTCTATTGTAAATAATCAAAGTTGAATTTAAAAAAAAACATTCAGTTTGTATTGCAGGTCCACAATTCAAAGACGAAGCTAAATAAAGCTATGGTGTTGTAAATCTCACAACAATCTACCATAGCTTTGTTTATCTCCCTCTAAACGTTGGAAGACAATGTCACTGGGAGATCATAACACCATAACTTTGTTTATCTCCCTCTAAAAGTTGGAAGACAAGGTCATTGTGAGATCATGATACCATAGCTTTGTTTATCTCCCTCTAAACGTTGGAAGACAAGGTCATGGTGAGATCATGATACCATAACTTTGTTTATCTCCTTCTAAACGTTGGAAGATTGTTTTGTTTGTTTGCTTGAATTTCGCGCAAAGCTGCACGAGGGCTATCTGCGCTAAGCAGTGTAAGACTAGAGGGAAGGCAGCTAGTTATCACCACCCACCGCCAACTATTGGGCTACTCTTTTATCAAAGAATAGTGAGGTTGATCGTCATATTAATGCCCCCACGGCTAAAAGGGCGAGCAGGTTCGGTGGAACGGGGATTCGAACCCTCGACCCTCAGATTGAGAGTCGAGCTTTCTAACCACCTGGCCATACCGGACCGACTTATGATCTCCCAGTGACATTGTCTTCCAACGTTTAGAGGAGATAAACAAAGTTATGGTGTTATGATCTCCCAGTGACATTGTCTTCCAACGTTTAGAGGGAGATAAACAAAGTTATGGTATTATGATCTCCCAGTGACCTTGTCTTCCAACGTTTAGAGGGAGATAAACAATGCTATGGTATTATGATCTCCAGTGACCTTGTTCTCCAACGTTTAGAGGGAGATAAACAAAGCTATGGTATTATGATCTTCCAATGACATTGTCTTCCAACGTTTAGAGGAAGATAAACAAAGCTATGGTATTATGATCTCCCAGTGACATTTTCTTCCAACGTTTAGAGGGAGATAAACAAAGTTATGGTGTTATGATCTCCCAGTGACCTTGTCTTCCAACGTTTAGAGAGAGATAAACAAAGCTACGGTATTATGATCTCCCAGTGACCTTGTCTTCCAACGTTCATTGAGTGGCAAATGAAGCTATGATGTTCTTTTCCTGAAAAATGAGGAGGAAAATAAACCTGAAGTTCTTCAATTTCCCAAGGACTTGGACTTCCAAATAAAGAGAAACAAACGGTAGTTAAATTAACAGGGCGTTCTTCTGCCCTGAAACGTAGGCGGAAAATATTGTGAGACTGTTCAAACTTCCCAAAGCTCAGAAAGAGGTAGATAAAGCCAATATTATCTATTCTCTGAACCCAACTACTGCATTCCAGTCCTTCCTAGATCAAGAGGTAAATAATCTTTTAGTCTGAGTACGATAGTCTGCACTATGCAAGACATGTAAGATTTGGACAGTGAATATTAAAAGACAGTATTTACGTATTATCGATGACTTAGCTCTGTGCAGTGTATGTAACAATTTGGTTCAAGGATGTCAGCAAATTTCTATAGTTTGCAGTTCATCAGAACTGCGTTTACCGAGTAAATGTTTATCAAGGTATAGTTAGAATCAATAACTCATTTTTTTTTATGAAAAACGCCTTTTCGTGCAGCAGACACATTGAAGAACACGCATAGTCGCCCAAGTTGACCCTCTCACAACTTGAGCACACTACCCAGAGTATCACCATGAATAGAAATCAATATATATATATATAAAATGATGTCAAAATAAATGTGCCCATGATCTTCATATGTTACGAAACGAAATAACCTTTAGGGTAAATGAAGGTCTCAAACATTAGTTTCGTAATAGTGTTGACTCTATTGCTATACCTAAAACGTTTAAACAAGAAATACCGTACATTTTTATTTTAAGATGTCGCTAAGATAGGTTCTTTTATGCACACGTCATCAAATTGTACACAGTATATAACGAATTAACATCTTGAGTTCCAATACTTACTTTCCTTACGTAATCACATAAAATAATCTTTAGCAGTAGTAATCTTTAGCAGTAGT
>NW_013666183.1:178859-181243 GCF_000517525.1 Limulus polyphemus | reverse complement strand
ATATATATAAATATTTATATATATCATATAATACCTAAGCCTAAAGTACCTAAGCCTTCACACATACGCCCCAAATAGATTGTATAATTTTGACTTTCTCCTTGTTTCATGTCTGAGTTGATGGAGGAAAATATTTGTATGTACATGTGTCACAACTACTATTTAGTTATTCCAAATGACTACTACATTAACTGTACAGGAATCGCTGGGCGTTTTCTATGGTTTCCTTTACTTGTATGATAAACGAATATGCGATTCGTTAACGTTTTCTCTGGCAGTTGCGCTTCAAGGAAACATCAAAAGAGAATTCTGACAACTGTCAATGATGTGATAATGCTCGAGACTGATACACAAATAGTTTCGATCCGACTTTAAATGTGGGGATAGAAAGAACGAATATATATGTGTATATATGTGTGTGTGTGTGTGTGTGTATATACATATATAATGTGTGTGTGTGTGTGTATCTATGTGAACATACTAAACTAGTTCAGGTTTTAGAATATTTGTGTTCGTGAAACATACCGTTTTGTTTGTTTAATTTAGAACAAAGACACCTTGGGTTATCTGCTGTGCCAACCGCCGTCCCAGCAGGGGACTTATTCATACAGAAGCATTTATTCAGTTAAACAGTTATTCTTCAATACTTTCTAATATCACTTAAACTTTAAGTTCATATTTAAATTCATATTTCAAAAAAGTAATAAAAACTGAAAGCTAACTAACAACCACTGGAGCTAGCACATATTTTATTAAATGCATATATTGAAATTAAAACGCCCTTCACAACATCAAAGAAACTAAAAATCGTAAAAAGCGAGTATTTTTCAGAAAGGGTTTCATCAAAGTAACCACTACTTCGGTGTAAATATTCTTTTCACTTTAATATTTTTTTCAGTATCTTAAAAGATACAAACATGGAAGTCAATGATAATCAAGTATTTAAAGCAGCCGCTCCCTCTGACGATACATTCGATAAACGAATCTCTCAAGCAATACAAAATATTGTACTTCTTTTATTATATTATTAATATATTTTTTATGAACTAAGTGGGTTATTTAAAAGGACTAACATTTAATTTCCGGTTTGACCACCTTCCGCCGTGATTATAGCCCTCAGCATGGCTTGGAATCAAGGAGATATTGAGAGCGATCTTGTTTGATTGTGTGCAGTTGTTTCACAGATGTTGCCCGAGGACTAAGGTAGCAAATACGAAATTCATATCCATTCTAACTGTATTTAACTAGAATGAGATGTGATAATTTTGCCGGCACACAAAAAAAATGCCAACCTTTGGAAACCGATTTTGAAAAACAGAAGCACAATATATTTTTGGATTACTGTATTGGACGAGTGGAAATGCAATATTGCGAGGTGGACTCGATAGATCACAACATTCAGGTATACTATAGACGTTATTGTACTTTTAAGAAACGAAAGACCCGACTCCTATCACGAGAAGGCTCCACACTGTTACACCACCTCTAGTAGGGTCAAGTAACCCTGGTGGGTTTCTCATATTTGCACTCGACTATCAGTACAGGTAAGGATGAAATGTGACTCGTCAGATCACATTACGCGCTTCTAATAAGTCCTTCTTCACTAGTTTTTTTTTTTTGTTTTGTATTTTGTTTGCACTGGTCTTCATTATGCTATGTCACATTTCTTGTATTATCTTTCGCATAGTGTAATTAGATAATCGAATCCTGACCAACGTTGACAGATTTGACCAGTTGATGGACAGTCTGGCTTCTGTAGTACTTTTCAAACCCATTCAATAGCCTTTCTGTTCGGTTTGCCATTAGCGGCTAATGACAGGCGTATTCCATCCTTCGACTGCAACTGTTGTTAAGGAGTTCCTAGTAAATGCGCACTTACTGTTATGCTCTTTTTAAAAGTTGCAGATATCTTTGCTCTTATCATCTTGCAAACAAACCACGATATGATTATCTTCACATTCAACATGCTCAAGCAACCCTTTGACACATTAATAAGATCAGTCTGTTTTGTATATGCAAATGAATGGAATATTCTAATTGTGGGGAAAAGTCCCGATGAAATGAACAGTCAGTGTATATGTTTATTTATATTGGTTCTAAAAGGACATGTTTATCATACATACTTATACTCGCAAAACGATCTGGACAGTCAGTGTGTATATTTATTTATATTGGTTCTAAAAGGACATGTTTATCATACATACTTATACTCGCAAAACGATCAGGACAGTCAGTGTATATGCTTATTTATATTGGTTCTAAAAGGACATGTTTATCATACATACTTATACTCGCAAAACGATCTGGACAGTCAGTGTGTATATTTATTTATATTGGTTCTAAAAGGACATGTTTATCATACATACTTGTTTGTTTTGAATTTC
>NW_013666183.1:166709-177859 GCF_000517525.1 Limulus polyphemus | reverse complement strand
GCCGGGCCCATACATACTTATACTCGCAAAACGATCAGATGATAATACACACAATAAATGATTACAGTTAAATTAGGTATTTGTTTTCAACCCGAATGACATATTATTCGACTTATGAATTAAGACAGCCCCCACCCCCAATTCAGGCTATAGACACGAATGAGGATAATTAATCAGCAGACCTTCCGCCTATACGGCTAATTTTAACAATTCTTAAATGTTAACAATATTTCGAATCTAGGTTTTTTCGTGACATTTAACTAGTTTCTGATGTGGCTAAAGTGCTTTGTATTCTGATAAACCGAAACGTTTTAACAGCTTTATGGTTAATAACGTGTACATTGAAGGTTCGTTCCTCCTAATTACAGAGCTCATCTACTTCTAGTATCATGAAAGTATCAAGGAGCTAAATGGTTTGGACTAATAGGATATTATATTGTACGTTGGCTCAAATAATCTGTTCGGCATTGTTAATATTACAATTCGAAATACATTTCTAAACATTCTTTAGTGTTCTTTACTCGTCGGAACTAACAAGTTCTCAATGCTACTAAACTAAGCCTATATATATATTATCTGTATTACTTCAAAGACGCAAAGGTGATTACTCCATTCTGCACGAGATAATTATATAAATACACAACATTTTTATTATATATGATCACGCCATCACAAATGTAAAAAAACAATGCAAAATATTTATAAATGCTATTTTAAAGAGACAATATCCGCATATATAGCAACCGAAAACATTTGGAATATTCCGTCTATCAGACATAATCGTAAAAACAGACGCAAAACCAGAAATCACAACGTTCCAGATTCCACTATTTCTCACCGTCTATAGCCGGTTGGGCATGACATAAAATAGAAATCATATAATATCATCCATCCTCGACTTCTATCAAAAAATGTCACCCAACCTCCACCCATAATGATACCATTTATGCAACTTACATTGTTTTGTTACAGTTTTGCTGGCGTGATCATCTATCATAGGAGTGTGTGTGTGTAAAGAAAAATCTTGGTTTTCTATCCTTTATATATTTTTGCCTCAAAAATAAAAGGTAGAAATTTCAAAAACACATTCTGATCTGGGTATTCAAGCAATTCAGTATAAATTGCAAAGCTTTAACGTAAGAGATCCAGGTGAACCCCCTACCCCCCTGTTTTTTATAATAAGATTTTAAGAAACTCTTGCATATTATCTGCCGTTTCCTGAAATTAGACTTCTTTTGTGAATTATTTGAATTGTATAATTATTATTGGCTTATCATTGTAAGAAAATGTGCTCTTGTTTATTATTTAAAGTGAATAAACATTGTTGGCTTATTATTGTTAGAAAATGTGCTCTTGTTTATTATTTAAAGTGGATAAACACTGTTGGTTTATCATTGTAAGGAAATGTACTCTTGTTCATTATTTAAAGCGGATAAATATTATTCGCTTGAGCACATTTTCTTACAATAATATATATATAAGAAGAATAGTCAACTATTCGAAAGCGCTCGAGTTTTGGGTCTTATTTTAAGTTTATTTGAAGTGGATAAATATTGTTGGCTTATCGTAGTAAGAAAATGTGCTCTTGTTCAGATATTGGTATCTGTTGTGATACACAGTTTCTAACTTCCTTTGACCCCTATCGTACAATGACAACGTTTTACTGTTAATACAGGTTGCATCACAACTGTGTGTAAAATTATTTTTAACATTGACTTCATCCTACCTTTTTAAATAATGTACAGGATAGGATCTCTTATATCACAGACTACGAATTTCTTATTGTCCTTATTATGTACAGCTTTAACGTGTCACATGTTTTAGGACATAGTTAATCCCATACCTCTGACAATCCAGATAAAAACTACAGGATGACTCTCATTAGTACTGTTCCTGAACATTTGTCGTCTAAAAGGTTTGAATATTAATTACTTCAACAGACATATGCAACTTGCTTCTTGTTATTTTTCTTACCCCATGTTTATTTCATTTTTACGTTTTGGTTAATTTAGGTTTTAGAAGTAAACGACAAAACCTAAATCCAAAAATTACGTTTCACTTGACTTGTAGAGTAAATATAACCATCAAAATCCTCCTTTTTTTAATGAGTAATTCGTAAAGTTCAATAATACAAGAAGTTTTTCCTACCAAATAGAAGCGCCAAAACAGGCCGGACGTAGATTCTCATCATTTATCACTTCAAGTTCTAATACTCGTTTTAATGTCAAATTTAAGCCTAAGCAATGGTTAGTAATTATGAAAATATTATTATGTTTAAACGTTCAACACTTGACGAAAGAGCTTGCACTACGTAAATGGCTAATCTCCCTTTGGGAATACTATAGATGATTAACATTAGTTAATCTTAAAATAATAATAATGAATTGTATTACTCGAGGAAGTCTAACTGAAACTATAGTTCTAACGGTTCTAAAAGTAAAACTACTCGTCAATTACGTACGTTTCCTCACAAGAACTTTGTAGTTTTTTTTCTTTCTAATATCAAAGCTTTCTGCGAAAACTATTCCCGCAGATAAAAATACTGTTGTTGCTGTTAAAACTTTCGCGTAGGTAGTTTTTGACTTGAGAATAATCAGTAAATATCAGATTATTGTTGCTAATTTCATGATATAGGTTTACTTACTTGAGACCAAAACGTTACCTGAAGGGAATGGAATGTTTTGTGTACGACGAGTGGACATCGCGTGATCTTCCTTACAGCTACAAACAAATTTCAGTAACCAGACTGACAACGTGTAAATATTTCATGTAAATATATATAAAGTTTTATTTTGTTTTATCACTATGATTCGGATAGGTATTGTCTGAAGAGAATTGTAATATTGATTACACACACAGTACCGTAGAATTTGTTTCCACGTACTGTTTTTCAATTGTTGCTCAGTAAACGGAACAATGTGTTTTATGTGTACTGTTTTTCAATTGTTGCTCAGTAAACGGAACAATGTGTTTTATGTGTACTGTTTTTCAATTGTTGCTTAGTAAACGGAACAACGTGTTTTATGTCTAAGCAAAGCCTTTCAAGTGCAGCATCAGCCAACGTTAAAGTACCTTGAAAACAATAGTATAGGCTACTAACTTATATTGCCAGAAACCCTGTCATTGATATGTTATGAAGGTAGATTGTAGGTTTAGTGCTTCCTTCCTTTCATTTTTCAAGATCCTGCAATCCTCCCCTGTACAGATAACCCATTGCGTATTATTGTGCTTAAATAAAACAACAACAGCAACAACAAATAATTCAAAATCCTGTACAACGTATGGCATTCAAAATTTGCTTTACACACAAATTCAAGTTATTTTTAATGTATCTTTCTATAAATTATAGCGGTTTGATTTCGCTTTCTGTCGTTTGCTTGTTGGTAGAATCACAACATAATTGTTTCTGTTTATCTGTATGTTCTACTTAACCTTGTTATCCCAAAGTACGTTCCTGTTGAGTGTCATTAACGCTCTTTAAAAAGCGCTTTCATCAATTCTAACTCAAAGCTGTAAAGGAACTTGTAGTATTCTGTTGAGTGTCATTAACGCCCTCTAAAAAGCGCTTTCATCAATTCTAACTCAAAACTGTAAAGGAACTTGTAGCTATGGATTATCACAATATCGATTCACATCTATCGACTGATCCAAATTGTTCATACCCGTGGGCTAAGTAATGCTCAAACTGTAACATTCAAGTTTTGTATGTTAAATACCTTGGAAAACAACATATTAATATCTAACAGTATAATTGTAGAAAAGGGTTAATTAGTAAAGTTTAAGTCAGGACTGGTAAATGTTGAGGATTTTGCACTCATTTTCTAGCGAATTCAGATTCTTTACTCTTACTTCCTGATATGCTTAAAATATATCTCACATTATACCAGAAATGTAATGTACAATAATTTAACAAACTGCACCATAATGTGAAAAAAAATATAATTATGTAAAAAGACAAGGCTTTGATAAATATGGTCATGTGTGTGGGACAAGACTGTCTTATGTAGCAGTTACTGAAGACTATATAGACAGCATTCAACTGAGCTTTTATAATATTGATTTTCGAATTCCAAATTAACCTTTTGCTATGAGATATGCATGGATCAACCACCCCACAAAAAGTATCCTTAGTCATTCCACTCCTTTTACATTTTTCTTTTACCTGTGGTCCCCCACAGTGGCACAGCGGTATTTCAGCGGACTTACAACCCTTGAATCCGGGTTTCAATACCCGTGAAGGGAAGAGCACAGATAGCCCATTGTGTAGCTTTGTGCTTAATTACAAACAAACATATATACTTTTAACCGTGCTTAACTTAGTAAAGATCTGTTTAACTGAATATTGTTACACATAGACTTGTGGGTTGTTTTACTAAATTTTGTTTAACATTTGACATGCTGAAAGTAATGTTGATGAGACTACTTCTGCTGAAATGATAGATACTTTGTTGTTGTCAGTTTAATTATTTACAGAGAATGTACCGCGAAAACCTTCAAGGTTATCGTTTTAAGACTTCCGTATGTATCATGTTTTTGTTTTGTTGTTGTTTGTTTGCAATGAACATTTAAACAGAAGTGTGAAGGAAAGAATAAATGAATGCAGGTTCTATAGTTAGGTTGTTGATTAAAATGAATATAGATAATTGCGATCTAAACGATTTTTCACCTAAATACCCACCAGGTTAGTTAGTTTAGTGCCAGTTTGAAATACTTAATACAACTACTAGTGTGTATTCATCACAGGATCAAATGCATCCAGCTACATGATTTCGTCGAACATTAGTTTATGGCGAGCTGACATATCAATGTCAAAGTGAATCCAAATGCAGAACATTTTAGTACAAAAAAAATGTGCGTTTGTTTCTTTGTATGAAGTATCATAGTCCATCATTTCCATTTGTAAGTTTACACAACTCAACTGGTTATTAAAAACCAGCAAAACCCTCGTTAAATAGACGTCACGCAGCGACTCGAACAATTGGTTCACACACTGCATACAAATTAATTTTGAAATTGTTTTTGCCTCGCAAGACAGGAATTGGTTTGTTGTAGGAATATGTTAGGAAAATATTCCGAAGAAGGCTAAATTATGTAAATTACTGTAACTTATATAATAATAATAAAACAAAAAATATAATCTTGACAAGACTGATTATTGTAAATAATCATGACAGGCGTTTTAAAGTGTTTTCAAAATCATACAATAACGGACATGATTTCACTGGAATGATATTAATGTAATATTAGTGATGCTAAAATATCAAGTTTAGTTGTTAGTTACCGAATAAATTCTTAACCTAGTCTTCGTTGATGTGTAAACAGTGGCATAAGTATGTCCCTGATGGGGGAGGTGAGCCAAAAAGGGGGCCCGAATCGTAACTACAATTATAGGGAAATAAATGTAGGGGCTCAATTACTTTTTATGCTGGGGTCCATCAATTGTAATTACGCTATTGTGTGTAACTATATGAAACTGTACCTTTCTTAAAGTCATAATATCCAGGGCTCTGAGTTTAACACGATCACGTGGAGGCTTTGTTTTGGAAAACTTACACGTGACCACACGATTAATAGTTGACTACATAATCAATGCATAACTAAAGTCTGAAATTTTAGAGCTTGTAAAGTCGAGTGATACGAGAATTATTGCTTATGACTAACTTTCTTGCTTGGTGAGTGGTGCTTGCTGGCCTGTCAGTCTAATTAAAGGGACGGGCATAAGGTCAAGCAGTGTTCTTCATTTGAGGATTGGCGGGAACTATCATGATGCTCCCTAGTAATTAATGCGTTCTTTTGGGATAGAGGCAATGAAACATTTCTTAACTATTCAATCACTCTCAGAAGGTTTGCGGCCTCCCCTTTACTGGCCTGTCAAAAGACTTCTTAAGTCAAAAATGTGTTCATTGTTGTTTCATAAAAAGTGCTCAGTTGTTTTTCATAATGAAACTGCATTAATTATGTATAATATCCTCTTAAATGGTATTGTTTTAATCTGTACTCACTTTAAGTCAGTGGTGTAGCGCTAGATAAAGTAGTTCCGGAACGCGAAATGTACTGAAAAACCGTGTAAAGTAGGATTCGTTCGAGATAGTGGAGGCACGACTTTCTGGCTAAAGTACACGTGCGCCGTGCCCACGCATTCCCGCCCCACTACATGTTTCAGTTTTTCAGCATTTTATTTTACCACATAAATATCAATGCTTTGAATATCACGAGATATTCTTTACCCCAGGTTGTAACGCATGACGTCACGTATCTATAAATATAGCTCACTCTATGGGTAGTTTCTAACACCATGTAATGTATTTCGAACAAATATACCATTTCTTTGAGCAGGAAAGAAGTTTCATAGGAGATTTTTGGCAAACTTTGGAACAACTAATTTTCGCGCGTTTGATTTTTCTGTCAACGTAACTATTGAACTATGATATTGATACTGTTCGAAACGGTAGGGTTTATTTTGTCTCCACGCCCTGATGATGACATACGTAGATAAATAAATGTTTGAAACCCGGCCGAACTCCGTGTATCCTAATGAGTAGGGTAGCCATGAGTCTTTTGTTAATTAAATCATTTAGAAAAATAAAGCGAAATTAATGAGCATTTCAATTATTTGAACTAAAGTAATAACTAATCCATTAAAACGAAATATATTCATAAAAAAATATTCTCATCCAAACATGGAAATAATGTACATTGCAAACATGGCCAGGCGGCTAGGACTTTCATATTTTTTCAATGTTTTTTGTTCCAAAATCAAATTTATAACAATCTATACTGTAAAGTGCTTTATATATTTGGGCCCGGCATGGCCAGGCGGTTAGGGCGCTCGACTCGCAATCTGAGGGTCCCGGGTTCGTAATCCCCTTCACACCAAATATGCTCGCCCTTTCAGCCGTGGGGGCGTTATCATGTGACGGTCAATCCCACTATTCGTTGGTAAAAGAGTAGCCCAAGAGTTGGCGGTGGGTGGTGATGACTAGCTGTCTTCCCTCTAGTCTTACACTGCTAAATTATGGACGGCTAGCGCAGATAGCTCTCGTGTAGCTTTGCACGAAATTAAAAACAAACGGATCATTGCAAACTGTGTTTACCATTTTTTCGTTAATTTTCGGTGAAAGCTCTTGTTAAGTAAGTTTTTGGTTCTATTGGTAAAGAAGATTTTTATGATATATACATGTTATCAAATTCTAAGAAGTTTTCTTCTTGAACTATTATCGTTAAAAGAACATGATTTAATTTAACCCAAATTGATTTGTTTGTTTGGTGCTAAGCACAAACGTACACTATTTAATTAATTTAATGCTCTGCTCAACACGGGTATCAAAACTCGATTTTTAGTGTTATCAGCCTTCAGACTTACCGCTAAGACACAGGAAGGGCAACTTAAACTGAGCCTTTGAACTGCATTAAACCATTAGTGTTAATTAATAGCTCTGAGAAGAGCTTACCGTATTAGTGCCTCCTTATCCGTTCGTTTGTAATAGACAAAACTTTCAACTTAATACGAACATGAATCTGCACTCCATAATCAGTTAATTATAGAATCGACGTCTTGTGTTTCCGTCATATCTGTTGAAATAACAACAAAAGTTCTGAAAACTTTTCCACAATTGTTCATTCATAAAACTTCACCATTCTCAATTAAATCAAATTCAAATGAAGAAATAAGCTACGTGGTTCGATCTGTTCTGATACTGACAACGAAGTACTCACGCGCGTTCCATGCAAGGAACGAACGTTTCGTTGGGCTTGACTGCAATATCATTAGTGAAATAGATTCAAATGTACCGAAGGATGTTGTTATTTGGTGTCAGAAAGTCTGGTTACCGCGTATTAGCGCTATTTGTTTTTAAATAATTTCGTTCAATATACGTTCATATTCCTAAGTGATAATGATGTGACTTGTTCTTGTTCACGTGAATTGTGTGTGTGTGTGTGTGTGTGTGTAATTATTAAAACGTTGGCGTCTGCAGATATCAATTCGTTTTCTTTACGAAACACGTGCAGTATTGCAGCCTATAAATCTTTGAGAGATCATGAACAGTTATGTTTCTAATAACTTAACGCGAGTCTTCTAGAATTAACTAGTGATTTATTTCATAATTTGCTGATTTCTCTTCACGTTACCGAAAATTTAATTTTAAAGTTGTATGATATTGATTGTTACACTTTTAACTATTATTCATCTATATTATTATCATATACTATTTTATCTGCTAAAACAGAATACTTAAATTTTCTGCCACTGTTTTATGTATATAATGTAAAGAATGAATCAAACACTAAATCCTCTATACATATTAACCACTTCAGCAAATATCAAGATAAATAGGAAACAAATGTCCAAGTCTCTAATGATCTGTATTAAAAATGACGGGTTTCTTGTCCTAAGTTTCACCCTGTAATAATCTACTAGAAATGTTTAACTGTTTTTTGACGTAAATGTTGCTCTGTAATGATATGTATTAAAAATTATTAACCGGTTTCTTCACGTGTCCCTCTATAATGATATGTACTAAAAATAATTAACCGGATTCTTCACATGTCCCTCTGTAATGATGTGTATTAGAAAAGGCTAACCGGTTTCTTGGCGTAAATGTTGCTCTGCAAAGATCTGTATTAGAAGTTCTAACCGGTTTCTTCACGTCTCCATCTGCAATGATACGTATTTGGATATAGTTAACCGGTTTCTTGACGTAAGTGTCACTTTGTAATTATATGTATTAGAAATGGTTAACCGGTTTCTTGACGTAAGTGTCACTCTGTAATTATATGTATTAGAAATGGTTAACCGGTTTCTTGACGTAAGTGTCACCCTGTAATTATATGTATTAGAAATGGTTAATCGGTTTCTTGACGTAAGTGTCACTCGAATGATCTATATTAGAAAGAACGATATTCACATAAGGCCCTAAATTGAATAAGAGCAAGTGAACACCGGAAGGTGTATACATGTATATAATTTATCTACATGTAAGTGTGATTCCTGCAGCATTTTATACCTTACAAAATGTGAGTTATTTTAACTCAAATTTATTATGCTTGTATCTTATTTTGTAGTTTTAGCAAGATAGTGATTTTTGTGTACTTGTGTCTGTTTCATTGTGTAGAGAAATTCTGCGACATTGATTGAAAGAGCTAAGAAAATAATGACAATCAAAACTAACAGTTTTCATCGTTCTACAGAGCATCGTTGAAAAGCTTGTAAACCTATTCACTTAGCTTTTCCCAAACAGACATCTTGCATTATATCCAGTCAATAGTCAATACGACTAGTCGACCATCCGTTTCCCTTGTTGTCGCCGTGCTTCAAGCATCGCACGTAATATACAAAGCTTTCAAATGAAATGGTCACGAGAGAACGAGCGCGCTCGGAAGGTTCTCCCAATGAGCTTTCATTTTTAAAGAGAATCACATTTTGTAGAGCATTAGTTATATATCAATGGGATTAATAGTCTGTCAGCAACATCGTCAAGTTATGGAACGTGTATGTATATATGTGTGTGTGTGTGTGTCTTTGTTCAATTAGGATTAATAGTCCGTTAGCAATATCGTCAAGTTATGGAACTTGTGTGTATATGTGTGTGTGTGTGTGTGTATATATATATTTATATATTAGGCCCTTTCATATCTGTTTCACCTATATATTGTTAACGAACCGTTTCAGATAATACATGAACAATAAACAAAGTGTATTATTAACTTCACGTTAATCTGGAGCTTTGTTTTGAAACGAAACGTGCTGTGTCTACCTCGGGTATAGAAACCCGATTTTATTTGGCCTTATAAGCCCTCAAGATTATAGTTGAGCAGCCGGGGGTCATACACATTAGGCTTAAGTAATATGTAAACCATGAATATAGTATAATTATGGATGTGAATGCCTTACATAATCACAGTTTCTTACGTTATTACAGAGGAAGCAGAAAAACAATGTCCTCCATTTTTACCCAGTTTGGTAACAAGTGACGTCATGTATGCATTACCTGACATTCATTAGGCTTTTTTATTCCATTAAATATAACAGAATGATCACTCTTTATTCATAATGTTATCAAGTTCAAGATTCAGGAGATACAAACCACAGGAAATCATAAAATTGTATCTTTTCTTCATTAACAATTTTCGTTACCTCTATGTTTCCATAACTCACATTTTGAACTAAATTTAATTTTAAATATACATTTAAAACCAAATATATTATTAGAATAAATTGCAACGATAAATGAAAGTCTTTGGTTGTTCGTAAGCGCATAGATAGACAATGGGCTTTCGAAACCCGAATTTTATCGCCGTAAGCCTACAGACTTACCGTTGAGCCATTAAGGGGCAAACGAAAGCCAAAAACATCCAAGATAAAAGCCAAAACATTCAAAACATGCTTCTGAATTAATAACAGCGTCTTCATTACTTGAATCAAGAACCTCCTGAAGTGTTCACTGAGAAGTAAAGCCCAATCAGTATGTCAATCTTCAGAGAACGTGAAAGAAAGCGACAAAAGTTGTGAAGAAATATATCACCTTAGATAAGTCGTTTAACTTGTTAGTAATTAGCTTTATAGGGTATTAGCGTCACCAGAGTGTAATAACTTAAGCAGTGAAGAAATCAATACTGCGGAAAGGAGCAGCTAGAGGGCTCCATGATTTGAAACTCCAGTTACTTATGCTTTACACACATGAAGAAACTAAGTAAGGGGACATCTATATGGGTCTACAGTATGAAAGTTCAGTTTCTTATGTTTTACACACATGAAGAAACTAAGGTGGGGCACAGCGAGAGGAGTCGATAGCATGAAAGCCTAGTTTCTTATGTTTTACGCGCATGAAGAAACTAGGTAGGGAATAGAGATGAGTCGATAGTATGAAAACCCAGTTTCTTGTGTTTTACACACGTGAAGAAACAAAGTAAGGGGACACCTATATGGGTCTGTAGTATGAAAATTCAGTTTCTTATGTTTTACACACGTGAAGAAACTAAGTAAGGGGACACCTATATGGGTCTATAGTATGAAAGTTCAGTTTCTTATGTTTTACACACGTGAAGAAACTAAGTAAGGGGACACCTATATGGGTCTATAGTATGAACGTTCAGTTTCTTATGTTTTACACACGTGAAGAAACTAAGTAAGGGGATACCTATATGGGTCT
>NW_013666183.1:150703-165911 GCF_000517525.1 Limulus polyphemus | reverse complement strand
CGTTGAAACATGTAGTCAACTTGCAACTCACTCCCGAAGATGACGTCGAAACATGTAGTCAACTTGCAACTCACTCCCGAAGATGACGTCGAAACATGTAGTCAACTTGCAACTCACTCCCGAAGATGACGTCGAAACATGTAGTCAACTTTTTAGTGGTCATATATTGACCTTAATTATTTTTTTTCAATTGTGTACCTATTTTAACATTGTGGGTTATTTATTATTTAACATTATACACAAGTACCAAAAAATAATACTCAGCTTAGTGAATACCCCAAGATTTTACGAGTAATATTTGATCCTCCAATGAGAAGTAGCCATTTTTATCATTCACGTGCACGTTTGCATTCATGTGCATGTGTAGTAGGTTACATTTACTACTGTATTGAATTGGAATAGTTTGTGTTTAGATTTTTACTCTAGAAGTACAATATTCATTGTGTTTACTAGAACACTTTGGATTGATCAATATTATTGATGTCTTGTGTACTTCTCTTTATATCGTCCATGATTACGTCACTGCTAGTTTCCGCAGTATAGAGAGGGAAGATAATTTTTCGGGTTCAGTTCTATTGATCTGGGTTTCTCTGTTTTTGTTGAGACTTAGTTTGGTTCTGTGTGTTACGACGTGTCTAGAGTTTACGGTGTAGCAAAGTAGAAGGTACGGGGTTACATTTTGCAATTTATGCAATCGGAGTTTCTTCCTGGGAATATATGAAAAAAAAGTAATTATTTTCACGCTTCCATTCTTCATTAAATACCTCGTTCGTACGGCAGCAATTACCTAAAAAACTTACATAAATGTACAAAGGCTTTTGGTAGAAAACGTGAGACATCCATTCTCATTGATCTCGTAGAACCATTATTTGGAAAAATTAAACGTATTCGGAATGATGGATGATGATTTTGGTGTATCTGCAACGAATTGTTCACCAGATTAAAAGTGAAGGAGTTCTGAATGTTCATATAAATCAATATTAAACGTTTTCCACACGGTCCTATGTTTTATTTGGTCTCAACTTACTCTCCTGTTTTGAAGGTTAAAAAAAAATGATTATATTACTAATGGAACGATCAGAGTTCGGAGTTTGAGTGTTATCATCAGAAATATTCACAGTTTGGTTGTAAGCGCTGTTCCCAATAAGAGTATTGAAACTACCATTTTTTTTTTTTTAGTTTTATTCGCCCTTAACGTTACTGCTGAGACATCGAAGATTACGTTTGAATGTTTGAATTTATTTTAATGCGCTAACTTTTTGATTTGTAAATATTTGGATTTAGTTGGACCTTTTAAGTTCACCCCACTTCAGAAATGTTTGCTGGCACAATAGTTCGTATCGCCATGCCCTCCAGTGGCTCAGCTGTAAGTCTGAGGGCTTCTAATGCTAGAATACGGATTTAGATACCCATGGCGGTCACAGCGCGGATAGCCAAAATTCAAACCAAACAAAACTTGGTTTTCTTGTGTAGCTTTAGAGAATATTCGTTAATTCAAATGGTCGTTGAAAAAATCGTTCTGTTACCATCTCACACTTTCACAGGTGCCTAAACACTGTTCGAATGTCACATTTTATTAGGTTGCAGGTGTTTCTATATCATGTTTTAGTATTGGTCGCGGGTTTGAATCCCCGTCTCTTACCAAACATGCTCGCCCTTTCAGCTGTGGGGGCGTTATAATGTGACGGTCAATCCCACTATTCGTTGGTAAAAGAGTAGCCCAAGAGTTGGCGGTGGGTGGTGATGACTAGCTGCCTTCCCTCTAGTCTTACACTGCTAAATTAGGGACGGCTAGCGCTGATAGCCCTCGTGTAGTTTGCGCGAAAATAAAAAAAAAAACGAACAAAACAAACACCATGTGTAGATGCGTCAGTATTTTTAAACTGTACTCTAAGCCTAAACCAACGCGATATGCCAGAATATTTAATGATCACTTAAAACCTATTTCACGTGTGTTAATGTATAGGTACAGATATTTCAATAATTTTCACTCACGTTCAAGTTACTCTTCCAGGGTGTTTTTAAGTAAACCTTAGTTGAATTAGCAACGCCTGTTTAGAAGTAGAGAAATCCCCCCTCCCTTTTTTTCAGTATCTATCATTCTATGGAGTTTCAGTAATCCAAGCAAATTCACTCTTAAAATAGCCATCATTAACAAAGGAATATTCTAACCCATACATTTTCATTTACAATACATTATAATTGTTATCCAGATTCACAGATAAAATCGTGGTACTTTTGCAACGAAATGTTTTTTCAACCAGTGTTAAATCTAACGCCAAACGTATTTTTAATTTATAATTTAGCAACTCGCCTGCTACCAGACAATGTTAGTTAAAGAACAGTTACATTGCAGAATTATAAATTTAAGTATTATCTGCATCATTAAACATCTTCAAAAACTTTCTGAGCCAATAAAATTTAAAAACAACACAAAAGCAAGGATATTTTTTACTTCTAAGCTTGTTTGACGAATGGCAAATATAGGTCAACAAAAATATACTTATTGGGAAAAATATTTATATTTATTGTGTTTATTACGTAACCACCACAGAACATTATTTATAAATCTTGTAGATTTAAAGGTGGCGCTGTACCTTACTCGTCTGCCTATGTGTGTACATTTAATACATTAGTTGTAAATAATATAGAGAAGTTTATTGATGTTTGCTATTGCATTACTTTATCATTTCATAGTTTTAACGTGTTTATTTTTTAACATTAAAAGTATTCAGAAATCTTTTATTATTTTAAAATAAAATTATCAACTAATTTATCATAACAGGTTACGAATGAACTTGTTTTGGAAAACTTAATGGCTTCAGCAAATTAGGAGTTGTTGTTATGTGGCTTTTGAAAATATGTTTTAAAATTCTCTTATCTGAATTATGATAACTGGCCTTCTTATTTCAGAAGATATTGTAATGATTATGCGTTTTAATGGTGATTATTATTTTCAAAATATAGGTGCACTGTAAAAGATTCTCGTTCAGTAAACATTAAACTCGCACGAGTATATATTTAAAGATATTAAAATATATAAATATTGATAACTATTGGATAAACAAATGAGTAACAACGTATTTATAATTGAGAAGTATACTATTCTGAACAAGTTAATATAACCTGTATTAATGGTGGTTCTTATTTCCTTGTTAGGTGGCTTCTCCGACAGATCTTCTCCATGCTGTGGTGGCGCTGTACCATACTTGTCAACCGGGATTTTCTCCCCAGTCTGTTTACAGCACTGTTTGTGGAGAGGGTTCACGTACGTTACTTCTCTTAAGAAATTCGACAGGTCTGTATCCGCTATTTTCAAGTGTATGAATACACGAGGACAATTTGTGTACACAATCTATTAAAAAGATTTTAAACTTTAACAAAAGATGTAATTTTCAAATAAGTGTATTATAAATTATCTCAATTGTAGAGAAAGTAAAGTATAACTAAAAATAGCAACGTGGAAAGTATAACGAGCACAAACATTGAACAAAGACAATTAACATTTATTCTAATTAATATGTCTTATGGAACTCCAACTTTTATCAGATATATTACTTTAATATACTCTTACTTAAAATATGTAACATAGCTTGAACCAATTTACAAATTATTACAGATTACTGTATGGGAGCTATCGTTAGAACGTTGTTATTACAATCATAATCGCATCAGACCCAGACGACCTACTTTAGTTTACGATGGAACGAGTTTGTATAGTTGTATTAATGATTTATTATCTTTTTTTTGGACATTTTACATAAATCTTCAACATCCCTTTAATTACATAGTTTTTGGGATTGGGTACGGTATTTCTCTTAGTGGTTCTGAATAATTTCGGAATTACGAAATGTAGTAAACTTAAAGCCGGAAATTGAGCAACGTATAGACCTCTTCCTTCATTATGCACCTCGTGTTTACTGTAACATTTCCCACTTTTGGCACGAACACGAAATATTCTAATTAATTATAAGTAATGCTTATGATAAATTTATTAATAGATCAATGTAATGAAACTGATAATTCGTGACGGAATGATACTTAGCAGTAAAACCCTCTTTTTATATCCCCCTTTTTAAATTCCTGATTAAAAAAAAGCCACTCAAAACAACTGAAGGTTTTTTTTGTTTTTTGGGGGTGTTTTTGTTACGTGAAAATGACCCGTTTTCGTAATAATTTATCAAACTACTGCAGTGTGCATTAACAATGAGATTCTACGTAATAAGTCATAAAAGCTTTCAAATATTGAATACGCCAGTCTACTATTTTATTTTTGGATCTGTTTTTGTGCCAGTTGTGGTGCTGGTTGGTCGTATGTACACAATGTAGTATGTATATGTAAGAGATATTATTTACATCATACGTTGCATGAACTACAACTGATATGATGTGAACTAGAAGTTCACATAACGAACTAGTTCAGTATAACATACACATACACACACATAAAGATACAGAGAGCCGATTCTGTAAGCCTTCTACAGATATTAGAATGATTTAAATAAACTTACTTATAACTTTCTTAATTTGATTTTATGTGACGTTACGATGGATGAATATTGTTTTTTAATTCAGATAAAGGCTTTTAATTACACAACTTAGATTTATCTGTCTGTATGTAATAACATACACGGACCACTATGTTTGTCGTATCCTTGCCAACCTGATAAGCCTTGGTATTGTACGAAAGGACGGAATGTGGTCGTTTATGATTTTAATCTATGTTTTCATGGACTTGGACTTTTGTAGCATGAGTTTAAAGGGAAGAGGGAACTATGGAATATCTTGAGGGTCGTTTATATGGGTATGTTGTTATTTAAGATAATCAGGTTATTATTTTCAATAAACGGATGTACCAAAGTACCATTACCACTAGAGAAGCAGTTAGTCTGGGTGTTTGATGATGATCCGAGGATTTTGATCAACTGCTGATTACATAAAAGTGTTGTCAGGTGTGATAGAGGGTGAAATTTATAATGTAAGGAGTGAACTGTAAAGTTGGGATTATGAATATTACGTACGTGTTCGTTCACAGTAGTTGTAGGTTTATTGGAAAAGTATGTTTATAATCTTTTATACAATAGTGCATTAACTCTGTTGCCTGGACGTTTCGGTTTTCATAGAACATTATAATTTGGAAGTTGAAAACAGCTGGAAGCGAATAAAAGAGTACCGTTTATGATATTAACACCAACTTCTAGGTTGTTGCATCGTTGAAACATCTTATAATATAAATCACCTTGTATGTTTATAAGACAAAAGAAATGGAAAATGTTATCTGGAGTATGCTCTGTACTGGCGTAGCGAGATATACACGTTGAGTGAAACGGGATCTGGTTGTCACTAGGTCAAAGTAGAAGGAAGAGGCTGAACAAACTTCTTTAAAGAGTTGAGATATAGAGTGGATTTTCTTGTTGCGGACACCAATAAAGGTGTGTGCAAAGAAAATTACGATGTATTCGATGATGAAAGTGAAGTTAGTCTTTCGAAATGGTGTATTTAAGTGTTTTACACTCACAAAAAAGAAACCTATCATTCTATAGGTATTTCAAGAACTTGTAGCATTCTGCCACAATTTAATTCTTCGTATTTTTAATCGACACTAGGCAGCTGGTACATAATTGAATAGTTGTTTAAACATTTGTTTAACAACAAGTGAAAGCTTGGAATGGTCTATTCTTTCATTGGGGGTGTGTGTCTGTGGGCCAGACTAGTTTCGAAGAATTCCACTCCTCATCAGTGACCCTGGACACTACCACCGAATGAAACTTTAGACCAAACCAAATGTTTAACCAACTATTCAACGAAGTTAGTCTTCGTTTGTTTGGCTTCTGGTCTCATCTTCATTACTTCTGCGTAAGTCCTTGTAGAGATGATCCGACGGAGGTCGATCTTCAGGTTGTTCCTGATGAATATGATGCCTCGACTTTAGTAAGTGTGAATTGCAATTTTCTGTGGGATGGAGGTTGTGGTCCGACTTCTGTTGAGGGGATGGTTGTTTGGGGCATTTGGCAGGCATGGCCACTTGGAGGATGCTGGAATTTCCGTGGCAGGAGGATACGTGCAGTACATTGCAGGTGGTGCAACAGGTATCTTCTTTCTTCCTGGGATATTCCATTCCTTCTCTGGATGCTGATCTCCAAAGCTCATGCAGTTGGGCCTGGCAGTGTATATATCTCGTGTGTGACAATTTCTGGCCGATGAAACATTGCAGAATTGGCAAGGTTGATTTAGCGACCTCGACGTCGTGATGCATGAATAACACTGTAATACCATCCTTGACCAGTTGGCCAGCTTGCTTCGGTTCGAAGAACGTGATTCCTGATTAGGGTTGTCAATTCCCCAGTTTTAAGACTTTTATTCTCTCTGTTGTGGTTACGAGTAGGCTTGGCTGTCGAATTCTTTGATTTCTTCATTTCCTCTGGAATGAGGTTTTGAGTGATACTCTTGATGACTATTGTCGTTTCGCCCTGGAAGTCCCCGGGAACTTGAATGGTGAACTTCGGTCCAGCCGAGGATGGAACTTGTATCAAACGCGCTATCCCCGAGAGTATGTCAAGTTTTTCAAGTCCTAGACATCCAGTGGGCTTAACAGCAGCAATATCTGGGTATCTGTAAGAGATTGGGATTCCTTCTACGATACTGCTGTTGGCGAGTTCAGTGACTGGTCTTTGCTGGTTGTAATGGTGGCGAATTGATCTTCGGAGGCAATTCTCAAAGCATTGAAGGAGCTGGGTTCTGCTGGCTTGACGGCTTTCTTGTCATTCTTCATAACAGGGCTGGATGGTAACGCTAGTGGCTTATTTCTGAAAGGGCTGGGTGGTAACGCCGGGGATTTATTCTTGATGAGGCTTGATAATATTGTAGGGAACCTTGTAGTGAACTTTATGGGGATGGTCTCTGAGTTTCTATCCAACTGGTCACTGTCAATGAAGTCGGACATGTTGCTGTAGCAATTCTCCATCATGATTAGTTGCTCCATAGCATAGATCAATGTGTGTCCATTGATCGCGTGCCTGTCCGCGCCGAGGTCAGGGGTTGACGTCATTTTCGCCCCTTGTAGTGACAGGAAATAATTAGCACTTAAAAGGGCTATTGATTGATCTGGAATGAAAAAAAAACAAACAAACAAACAAGATCAGAAACACACTTACCTGAACTGCGTCGGTATCTTTTTTCCTCCCAATTCTGATGTTTCCTTAATTTTGTCCCCGAATGGCTTGCATTTCTAAACCAAATTAACCCATGAGATATAGAGGCAAGACGCTCTTAGCTGGCAACAAGCTGGGCTACTGATAGGCTACTGGCCAGTATGTTTTTATGACCTGAGAAGTACTTCATTTTATTTGGATTGACCTATGCATTTTTTTCTCTGCTTGATTGGCTGAATAAAAAAAAGTTGTCTACAGCCTCCTATGTTTTTCTATGAATGGCTTTTTATTTATAATGAAATTAACTCTTTAGCAATAGTTCAGTTTTTTAAGAGTGACTTATTCAAAATTAGTAGCTATATAAACAAAAAAATGTATGAAATAAAAAAAAATTAAGTAACTATTTTTTTGTGCGAGAGAACATCGGACTTGGTAAGCTCTAACAAAATTTGCCGTATTTTACAAAAGAAACCAGTCGATTACATCTGTTAACCAACTAATTCGAAGGATTTTATAATTTCTTTAGTGCATATTGGTGTATAAAACTTTTCTAGTATTAGTAATAAACGACCTTATTTGTTATGCTTATTTAATAGGGCACCCAACGTTTCGCTTTACAGCTTCTTCAGGAGAGTTCTCCCAAAGTACAAAGCTTCAATTGATCCTTAATAACTAGTATTAAGTAGAATGATTTTCAAATTTGAGATCTACAAATTAAAGAAACGTTTGAACTTGTTATGCGAAAGGTTGTATTGATGATTTTTGATTTCGTGTTCGGTTTACATGTTCTGCAACAGTTCCATAAAAAAATGAGTTTTTCTTTTTTACTTTATTTATTGTTGTTTTGAAACATTTGAAATAAACTGTCAAAAATTACCTGTTACAAACTCTTTCAGAAATCCTTCGGGAGTGGGAGAACCAGATAGCCAATCCTGAACATCGTCTTCGAGACCAACAGTCAACTTCTCTTGGTGGTTGGTACAGCACCGATAGCTCATGTGTAATTTGAGTTCACCATATATTATTTTACCTCCAGCCAGCGGACCAGTTCATGAATAAAAAAAGCAGTTATCAATCTGATTGATCTTGATTCGAGACTATTTCCTATTTGGTGAAATATATTTGCTTCGATCGGTCCTGATTATGGAAATTTATTTTTTTGAATTTATTCTGTTTGGTGTTCAAGCATTAATAGTAAAAGTTTTGGCAGCTGTTTTTTGTTGTTGTTATCTATTTTTTATTAGTTATAAAACGATATTGTTAAACAAAATAATTGAACTATATCTCATTTGTTTGTTTTTCATTCCGCTTTTAATAGAAACCAGTATCAATACGTTGGACTTTGTTTAATCCATAACATTACCAATGCTTGACCTATGCGTATTTTGTAAGATACTGCAAACAAACCATTACCGACACTGATGTTTAATTACCCTAACAGACACTGATGTTTAATTATCCTAATTGTTACGTACATGTAAAATTATACTACACATGCATTTACTATGCTGAAAAGTTAGTAATTTTCTTGTACCTTGTCATATTGACATATCACTACTTTATTTTAAGCGGATTTATCTAAAACAACACAAGGCAAAGCTTACACTTGTGCTGACCCATGATAACATGTGATAAAATTACACATGGATTGGTCCAAGACAACACATGGTAAAGCTTCCACTCGGATTGGTCCAAAACATCACATGGCACAGCTTACACTCGAATATATATATATATATGGCTGCACACGGCATAGCTTACACTTGAATATATATATATATATATATGGCTGCACACGGCATAGCTTACACTTGAATATATATATAAGGCAACACATGATACAGCTGACACGTGAACTTATACTATGCACTACCCACACATGGAGTTGTTTAAGACAGAGTTATATGAAAAGTGTATATATATATATATATAGTCTGCAATTACGTACCAGCGTCCATCGTCACTCGAAAGAAAAGAAGGTCCATGAGCACGTGCTGCAAACACACACACACACACACACACACACACACACACACACACACAGAGCCTTGCTCTGAAATGTCTCAGTACGTTGAAGTAAGTACACTTTGACAAAATACGTTGGTAAAGTACCAACCACGTGCTACTTGAGGAAACAAAACTATGCATTAGTTCCTCCACAGAAGCCAGAATAACAATATAACTCTTCGTCACGTACCGTAAGCAAAACATGAATGTAAGGCATCATTTCTGGTACCTCGCATATTCAAAGAAATGTGACTAAAATAGTCACACCGGACATAAGTAAACGGTTAGTTGTTAAGTACATTTACGTAAAACGTTCATGTACATTAAATTTCGTATTTAAAGGCATAAAAACTATTGTGTATATTACTATACTCTGTTGGAGATCCATGAATTATAGTGTGTGTAGTGGAAACGTGTCGGAGTTTATTTATTAGGCTTTGTGTGTGTTCACACTATTCAGTCTTGGCCTAAGTGTTTGCGTATTTGTAACATATAATATCAGTGTTATTAAGACGGAATACAAATACAATTAGCATGAGAAATCCATGTTACATTAAACAACTACGTATGTAACTTGTATAATGAGATAGGTTCTATGGACATCATGAACGATTTATTAGAACAGCAAACAATTTTATCAGACACCTGTAGAAAGATGTGTAATTCAGTATTTCACCGATCGCAACTAAATCTTCCCAAAACATATATAAATACACCAAATTACTATAAATAGCGTCTGTAATTTTATATTGGTTCATATTAAACATTCAGTACTTGGTTTGTCCTTCTCGTAGTATAAATAATAATTTACGCAAGGCGACGTGGTATGCTGTAGATGAGGTTATTGATGTAATACACAGTGATATCATCCCATTTTGTCACTAGAAGGCACTAAAACTCAGCGACAGCAGCTGATATATGGTCGTGGTTAGCAAATTTCTGGCTCAGCTCTGCAAAACAGTTCTCAATGGAGCTGCAGTCTGGAGACTTTGGTGGCCATGGCAATCTTGTAACGTCCACTTGGTTGTGATAATCCTGTACAATATGCAAACTGTGGGCAGTGACATTGTCATCCTGGAACAAAAAGATATTGCCAAACCTTGCCCAAGCATATAGCAGAAACATCGTCTCCATGCGATGCCTGTAGGAGGCACCATTGACGTTTCCCTGGAGGATATGAAGAGCAGCTTTTCCACCATAATGAACAGCTGCCCAAATATGTACTGCACCACCTCCTGTGTATTCCCTGTGGGCAAGTACAGTCGTCCCTCATCTGTTCTCCAGGCAAATGACCAATATGTATCCTACCATCAGTTTTAACAAGTCGGAAACAGGACTCATCTGAATATATTACATGTTGCCAGTGATCTAAATGTAAGTTGGCATACTGTCTTAACCAAGTAACACGGTGACGATGGTGAATTCTGGTTCATATCAGTTTGCAGATAGCTCTTCTTCTAAAATTACCTTGTTTGGTCAGTCTACTATTCACCATTCTTCTGGATACCCTGAAATGAATGTGTCCATGCCATTCCTGTCGTAAGGTGTTGCAAGACCATTTCGGGAAGTAACTTTTTGGCGTCTACCAGTAGACTTTCCTTGAACAACGTTTTTTGTAGTCCGATGACGTTTTAGGATGCTGGATACAGTTCACTGGGTTTACTCTACTGTTCTGGCAATGTCCGTTTACGTCATACCATTTTTAGACAGTCGAATAATTTGACGCCCTATAACTTCTGGCACGTGACGAGGCATGACTGTACACCAAGTACAGAAACATTGTCTGAACAAAGCGTTGATCTGTTTCGAAAAACGATTATAGTAAAATGACACCCTTTTTATACAAAACAGGTGTGTATGTGTGTTTGACGACAATAACTTATACAGACCAGGATAACAACTAGTGCATGTTTGTCCGATCATATGCTACCTTCTCTGTTGCTACTCGGGCATTTACCCAATAACTACTCCATGTATGTAGACAATAACATCAATATATAGAACAGTATGCAACCATTTTGGCCAAGACTGTATTTCTTGTTTGGACATTCATGTAGTAAGGTGTATGTGTATGTCCACGACCAATATATATTCAATTCAATTGTATTTCTAATGCCCAGTAATTAAAATGTATGTGTACATAATATTTTGTTTTCGCGTCTGTGAAGTGAGTTGTGTATATTAAGCTAAGCTGTATGGTGAGAATCCATAAGGTAAGGTATATTTTATGTTGGGAATTTATGAATTAAAGTGAGCCTACATTATAAGTTATGTTTGTAAGATGTCCATAGATTTGATTTTAAGTTGAATATACGTCGCATCGTGTATTGTTTATGAAAATGTAATTGTATATTGGACATCCGTGAATTAAGATGCAGTCACGTAGGATTTTGTGTAGTACATCCATGAAGTAAGTTGTGTGTTTAACATTACATTTTGTGTAGTACATCCATGAAGTAAGTTGTGTGCTTACTTTAGATTTTATGTTGGACATCCATGAAGTAAGTTGTGTGTTTAACATTAGATTTTGTGTAGTGCATCCATGATGTAAGTTGTGTGTTTAACAGTAGATTTTGTGATGTATATCCATGAAGTAAGTTGTTTGTTTAACATCAGATTTTGTGTAGTACATCCATGAAGTAAGTTGTGTGTTTAACATTAGATTTTGTGTTGTACATCCACGAAGTAAGCTGTGTGTTTAACATCAGATTTTGTGTAGTACATCCATGAAGTAAGTTGTGTGTTTAACATTAGATTTTGTGTAGTGCATCCATGAAGTAAGTTGTGTGTTTAACATTAGATTTTGTGTGGTATATCCATGAAGTAAGTTGTGTGTTTAACATTAGATTTTGTGTAGTGCATCCATGAAGTAAGTTGTGTGTTTACCATTAGATTTTGTGTGGTACATCCATGAAGTAAGTTGTGTGTTTACATTAAATTTTATATTGGACATCCATGAAGTAAGTTGTGTGTTTACATTAAATTTTATGTTGGACATCCATGACATAGGGTGATCTTACGTTAAATTGCCATTTGGTCTTTCATTAAGTAATATTTGAGGCCACCTATCTTTCTAGTTTTGCGTAGCTGTCGGGATTACTTCCCTATTATTGAAAAATATTACTTATACTTAAAATAACAAATCTGATATGACCAGCTGAGTTCTAAACTGTAACTCATCAGTCTAGCTACACTGATGATAGGGAATATTAATTAACGAGTTTATTTATTTCTAGGGGTAGGAAACAACGTAGTGCAGATTTCGTTTATACACGTACTTTTATCATCTTTCATTTCTAGGGGTAGGAAACAACGTAGTGCAGATTTTCTAGGGGTAGGAAACAACGTAGTGCAGATTTCGTTTATACACGTACTTTTATCATCTTTCGTAACACAAATATTTTTAGATTATCTTACTTCCAGTTAGGCTTATCATTCGGTTGTGCCTCAAATAAGATTACTTTTCCTGAGCAAGAATAGTAGAAAACGAAACTTAAGCAATTTGTTTTTAAATGGATTTTAAAACAAGTATGGACAAAAACTGCATGTTTCGGTAGCTTTAGCTACCATCACAACCAGTTCTCCTGATGATGGTAAAGTAAAGCTACCGAAACATGTAATATTCTAATTTTGGCCGTCGGCTAGATAAAAATTATTTATTGTGTTTGTTAAAATTTGATCCTATTTTTAATTTTAAAATATAAGGGTATGTTCTACAGCTTCGGGAAATCTTCGACCAAAACAATAGTAACTAGAACCACAACAAAATGAAGTAGCATTGAGACTAAATAACCTACACGGAGCTGAGTGAAAGCACTTCCATCCGTTTCTAAGTTCATCAATACGAAGCCAGGCAATAGAAGTAGACTTGATACATCATAATTGACTACCTTTAACTAAATGGGCGTTGTGTATACTTTCGAGGAACCTATCCAAACCAAAGCAATACATTTTTCTCTGCAACTTTAAGCCTGATAAACTACAATAAAAGCGGTTCTCAACAAAGGACATTATTGTACGACCACCTATTACATCATAAAAAACATTAGAATATATGATATAAGTTAAATGAAGAAGTAAGGTCATCTTTAGAACATTTGGCAAAGCAGGGAAATGATTCATGGAATTATCACAATTTGTCTCTTGATTTAAGTTACAGATGTGAAAATCTATCATCATATTCAGATCAGAGGGTGACGGGAACGATTTTGTCAGTGTTAGAAAGCCAGAAGGCAAGTTTCTTTAACTCACTAAAGAACAAAAGATGGTAGCACTTTGGCTACTGCCAGAAAACATAATGTAGAAAGAAGGTATTTACAATGAAAATAGGGTAAGTTCGTGAGACTCAGCCAGCAAAGCAACAACAGCACTAAATGTAAGCACACGATGAGTAATACAGAAATATACATACTGGATTTTTTCAATTCATCTAAACTTATATGGGGAGCCTTAGTATAAAATCGTGATGCAAGTTAGGCCGAGTAGTATGGAAACTTTCAAAATGTAATAAACTTAGTTTCTCACCTGGTATAAGTTAACTTACTTGTAATAATCTGATTTTAAGGAAGGTTTCCTACAACAGGCAGTTCACTCCTCGAAACCAAAGTACAATTCGTAACGATGATCAAACTGGTGTAACTGTAACTATGACGTTTAGCTTTGAATGCTTTTAACAAATGTTTACTGACTACTGTGAATACGAAAAAGATAAAACATGCTTTAGGTTGGATTTTCAAATGTAGTGGTATGAATTTCTCGATGTAATGGATCTATTACCTTACATAACTTAACATTGAAATATATTTAATGCTAATCTTTCAGAAAATACGTATAACGTTAATATCAAAAACCCGCCATCAGAACGACTTTCTACACGCATCAGGTTGTTTGTGTTTATTTTACAGAAATCAACAACAATCCTCTTAAAACAGTACCAAGACCAGGAGCAAGATAACTTAAGGAGAAATTTATCCCCATGGAGACAGCATCCGAGAGAAAGCGACTGTTCTTTAAAGGACGAGACATTGCCAAGTGAGGATTTTAAAGACCCCCCACAACACGTCAACACTCTCAATAAACAGAACCAACAACTGACAGACCCTGGAGAAACTTTAGCGAATGAACATCATCGAGAACAAACCAACAACGAACCGCTCTTGAACAAAATATCCGGGGAAACAAATGACCTTTCAAATGTTGACGCTTTAGTAGAACAAAAATATAATGGAACAAATAACTCGGATGTTACTGACTCTAATTCATGTCAACAAGTTACAGAGTCAGTTGATGAACGTGATGCTCAACAAATGACGACGAGAGACTCGACGTCTGATAGAGAACATTTGTACGTTGACACGTCCATCACACTGAGTCTACTGTCGGACAGTACTAACCATGTTGACCAATCCACACCGATGATGACCAAGGGCACGGAAAGCTCACATGAAGAATGGCTTCCTTGGGTCCCCAAGTACGTACATTATCCTAATATAAATGTTATTTAAAAAGCTTATTTAAATAGCCAATTATACATATAGCGTTAATCTTCCACACATACGGTTATAGCCAATTATACATATAGCGTTAATCTTCTACACATACGGTTATAGCCAATTATACGTATAGCGTTAATTTCTACACATACGGTTATAGCCAATTATACATATAGCGTTAATCTTCTACACATATGGTTATAGCCAATTATACATATAGCGTTAATCTTCTACACATACGGTTATAGCCAATTATACATATAGCGTTAATCTTCTACACATACGGTTATAGCCAATTATACATATAGCGTTAATCTTCTACATATACGGTTATAGCCAATTATACGTATATCGTTAATCTTCTACACATACGGTTATAGCCAATTATACATATAGCGTTAATCTTCTACATATACGGCTATAGCCAATTATACATATAGCGTTAATCTTCTACATATACGGTTATAGCCAATTATACGTATAGCGGTAATATTCTACACATACGGTTATAGCCAATTATACGTATAGCGGTAATATTCTACACATACGGTTATAGCC
>NW_013666183.1:148268-149775 GCF_000517525.1 Limulus polyphemus | reverse complement strand
ATTAAAGTTTTATTGAGTTATAATGATATTAAAGTTTTATTGAGTTATAATGATATTAAAGTTTTATTGTTATAATAATATTAAAGTTTTATTGTTATAATAATATTCAAAGTTTTATTGTGTTATAATAATATTCAAAGATTTATTGTGTTATAATAATGTTTTAAGCCAGTGTAAAAAAATAACCTTACTTTTCATTCAGTTCATTCTTTTGTGAAAAACCATTTTCTTTCAGTGGATAATTTAACATCTTTTTCTAGATAAATTGAGATAAAAATGATGCATGATACACTGTTCAGCATACCCCTTTAACATGTGACATGATCCCTTGCCAGGGAACTCAATGATTGAATTTAGAGACACCTCAGTTGAGTAGATTTGAACTGTCAAATTGAAGACAATATGACAAAACGCTATGAATTACGTGATAGCAGAGGTTACAGGTCAATGGAAGAGTAGGAAATCAAAATGTAGGGTAATAGCAATACTTAGTCACGTAACATAACCCAAGTTACAGGTCGATGGAAGAGTAGGAAATCAAAATGTAGGGTAATAGCAATACTTAGTCACGTAACATAACCCAAGTTACAGGTCGATGGAAGAGTAGGAAATCAAAATGTAGGGTAATAGCAATACTTAGTCACGTAACATAACCCAATGTGCATAACGGCAGTCAATAATAAGAAGTGAAAACTTGATAATGCAACATTAAAAAAACAACAAAAATATTCCGCTCAGTAGATTTTCATTTGAAATTGCATTTATCTATTATGGACCTACGAACTGATTTATTCATTCAATCAGTGATCGCTTTAAACAGCTCCAAAATGAATAATCCATTTTAAATTATTGTTTCAAACAAAATCTAATGGCAACTGTTCTGAGTTTTTTAAAGTCAGAACTAACATAAAAAACGAGTTTTTACTTAGTTTATATATATTCCGCCAGTTGGATTCTATGATAGGTGCCAGTGGTTTATACTACTATCCAGGAGGAGTGTCATGTTTTCTGGTTATACATGTGCAGTTAACATTTATCAGACGTAAATGTAGTCGCTATCCAAACTAGATTACCTTTAGTGTTTTACACTAATAACCATCATTCAAAAGTATTATTTATGTAGAAACATTGGATCATTGAAGATGGATACCGCTGTTTTTATGCAAGGAAATAACCAAACAATTCATAATTGCTACGTTATTTATTATGTTATTTCATTAAGTAAAAAATTCAAGTTTGAAAGTTTTGATGGTTTTTTTTTAATTATTGAGAGCATTTAGTTGAGTAACCAACTGAAATATTGGCTGCTGTCAAAGCATCTTCTGTTTATATATTAAAGAAATGGCCAGGTGGTTAGGGGGCGCTCGACTCGCAATCTGCGGGTCGAAAGTTCGAATCCCCGTCACACCAAATATGCTCGCCCTTTCAGCCGTGAGGATGTTATAATGTGACGGTCAATCACCCAATTCGTTGGTAAAAGAGTAGCTCAAGAGTTGGCGGCGGGTGG
>NW_013666183.1:146200-147515 GCF_000517525.1 Limulus polyphemus | reverse complement strand
TTTATAAACGTCGTAGTAGTGAAACAGAATGTAGTTTTATTCAAGCTTTCCTGGGCCATTGCAGAACTGCTTGGCTGTATAAAAAACTACAGTTATCTAGTTTATAAACGTCGTAGTAGTGAAACAGAATGTAGTTTTATTCAAGCTTTCCTGGGCCATTGCAGAACTGCTTGGCTGTATAAAAAACTACAGTTATCTAGTTTATAAACGTCGTAGTAGTGAAACAGAATGTAGTTTTATTCAAGCTTTCCCTGGGCCATTGTTAAAAAGATCATATTTTTGTTTAAGATAAGTCATTAGAAGTTGAAATGATTAACTACTGGGCAGAAGATAAAAAAACAACAAAAAACGTGATGCTACTCAAAGAACGTTGATAATTTCAGTTGATGTTCTGAAAATGACTTTAAAAGCAACGAAACAGTTTTATTTCCGTATAAAAGAATGACTTTTTAAAATTAAAATACTAGTTACGGACATTAAATTGTAAGAGCGACTTATTATTTATACAAATCTACAATTTTGAGCAACTTGTTCTCTTCATAATCTCAGTTTCTTGTTCATTTAATAACTTAAAAAAAAGTATAAAAGTTTGGCTTTTTTTTCTTATATAACTTCACAAACTTTCTGTATAAGTGTCAATGATTGATAAAAAAATTGACCTCCCGGGCTTCAGAGTCAGTTTTTAATTATAATTCACCGAAGTCTCCTTTACCAATTTTTTAAATTATATTTATATATTTATTCATTTATATATTTTTGTCATACTCTAACGGCCATATTAATCTGTAACATTATTACATCAGATTAGGTCCACATTAACCCTCAGGTCTTTTCAAACACATCTTACTAAACTATTTGTCCATTAAATGTTTTTGGTTACTGGGTTCCTAATAATATATGAGTCACACGAGAAAATGTAAACATAAATACTACCAATGTTGTGGTTAATCACGCTAGTTACAGTTGAAGTGGTTTATGCAGTTTACATATAAAATCAGTGATTTCACTCGATCTGTTTCGTCATCTCTCAAAAAAACAAGAACAACATAACTTATGTGGACCCCTAACGGTAGAAAATTTCGATAGAGAAGTTGATAATTTCAGGGTTAATAATATCAGAATCTCAATATTTTATCAGTTAAAGTTTTTATACCACCCTAATGCTGTAGCTATATTACGTTATAACTTTATGAATAATATTTTTAAATCTCATAATTATGTCATTAACCCTTTTCATAATTATGCATGCAAGTTTTCTTATATAATTAGTTTTTCAGTAATGTCATTAATAAGTCGTTACTTTGACATTTTTTTC
>NW_013666183.1:144249-145200 GCF_000517525.1 Limulus polyphemus | reverse complement strand
GTGCAACGGCGTGTGAGAGACTTGGCAGAGCACAGATAGCCCATTGTGTAGCTTTGTGCTTAATTACAAACAAACAAACAAGTCCATATTTCACTAAATTTATACAGTGCGGCTAGTAGTCAAAGGTGTGTGAAAATAACATTTCTTATATATTTATCACGGGTATAGAAACCCGGATTCTAGCGTTGTAAATCCGCAGACATACCGCTGTGCTCCTAAGGGGGGGGGCGTGGAATGTGGAAAAAAGCAACAACAACAACTATCCATTTAACTTTTTTTTTTTAATAACAACTCTTAGGCCTATTGGCTTTTTCAATATTTTGCCAGCTTTTGGCATTTAAAAAATGAGGTATATTATAGGAAATCCTTAGTATTTATGGTTATATTTATCGGCTATATCTGGAAATGGTATACATTTCCCTGTAGTGGTTCGTACTCTTCGTGAACGTTTCAAAACGAGTTCAAATGTTATTACTAAAGTGACGCTTTTTGATTTCGTGATAAATAATATGTTTAGTGTTACCAGTCAAATCGTCAAATACATATACTTCCATTAAATTTGTTGTAGCTTGATCACTTCGTTTTTTACTTTATATTCAAAGTATTTAAATAATTAATTACGGTTGTAACATTAAATTACATTAAAGTTTCACTTGATATTCTATTTGCACAAGACTTCAGTTATTTTTGTTCTTGTCGAATATAATGAAAGTAGGATTATGATATTATTTTAACCACCTGAAAGTTCACACAACAAAATCCCTAAGTAAGCAGCTGTGTAATTAATCATCTCTCCAAGAGATTTGAAAGCTGAATGAATCTAATCTGTTTCAGATGTGCGATAGCCTGACAGTACTCGAATCGGAGAGTTTGTTTGTTTGTTTGGAATTTTGCGCAAAGCTACACGAGGGCTATATGCGCTAGCCGTCTCTAATTTAGCAGTGTAAGACT
>NW_013666183.1:141007-143306 GCF_000517525.1 Limulus polyphemus | reverse complement strand
AATTATCAAACGTATGTATAAGTACTTTTCACATTCCCTGAATAATCAAACGTATGTATAAATACTTTCCACATTCGCTGAATTATCAAACGTATGTATAAGTACTTTTCACATTCCCTGAATAATCAAACGTATGTATAAGTACTTTCCACATTCGCTGAATTATCAAACGTATGCATAAGTACTTTCCACATTCGCTGAATTATCAAACGTATGTATAAATACTTTCCACATTCGCTGAATTATCAAACGTATGTATAAGTACTTTCCACATTCCTAATGCATTCTTTGATTGGCTGTACCCTCTAATGCATTCTTTGATTGGCCGTACCCTCTAATGCATTCTTTGATTGGCCGTACCCTCTAATGCATTCTTTGATTGGCCGTACCCTCTAATGCATTCTTTGATTGGCTGTACCCTCTAATGCATTCTTTGATTGGCCGTACCCTCTGCTGTGAACTGCAGTTTCGCTTATTCAAGGCTCATCAGCACAGCTTGGGTCAGCAAATCAAAGAAATACAATAAGGCCTCTTATAATGGTGATGTGTATTATTTATAAGACACTAATAAGAAAGTTAGTATTGAACGCAATCAAAATAAATCGTTTATTCACAGAGATATAGAGGTATAACTCAAAGAGGGATTTAGAGGTATAACTCAAAGTGGTTTTGTCTCTACACCAGAAAGAGAAATGAAGAAGACGAGGCGAGTCGGAAAATGTCACATGTCAGCTCTAGAAACAGTTCTAAATATCCGTTAGGATTGTGTGATAACGTGAAACCTGACCTGGAAACATCTACAGAATCACCATTCTCTGACATCTTCAGTGACTCTGGAGAGATTTCTACATCGGACAGGTGAGTTACTAGCTTAACGAGGTTTTTCCATCTGAAAAGCTGATCACCAATAGTTGTTTCGCAATGTTTAACGTTTGAGTTACAGTCTCTAAGTAGAACTCTGAAATTGATAAGTGAATCTATATTTATAATTATTTTAATATTCGTTGTATATATACATTACTGTCTAATGTGTACATTTGATTCATAAATCAACAAGTCCGGAGAAGGATCTGAATCTGACATGTGAGCCAAGAGCTTCTGAAACAGTTTCAGCGTTTTACATAAGTTAATATGGGAAGTATTTTCATATATGTTTGATAATTCAGCGAGTATGGAAGTATTTATACATACGTTTGATAATTCAACGAATGTGGAAAGTATTTATACTTATGTTTGATTATTCAGGGAATGTGAAAAGTACTTATACATACGTTTAATAATTCAGCGAATGTGGAAAGTATTTATACATACGTTTGATAATTCAGCCCTCTACGTCACAAATTATATTTTCAATTTTACCTTTGATGGAAAGAAAAGGAAAAAATCTGTAAACAGTTAATCAGCTCTGTAATATCGAATAATAAGTTAGGCCCAATGACATCATATTATTCATACACTTAAATTAATTTAGATTGCTATATTGTGAATTTAAAAGGACTTTAAAATCTCATAAATGCTATATTTTCTGGTTCATATTGAACTAAATGTGAATTTTTCACGTTCTAATGAAACTCTGTCAAGAAATACGCTTAATTATTTGTGAAAATAAATAAACTTCAAATATATTTACTATCTCAATACATTTGATTTTATTCTGTTAGTAAGTATACAACAACAACAAATACCAGTTTAAGCTCTTTCATTTTGCACAATATTAGCACAAGTTCTAGTTCGAACTCCGATCGTGTTATCAACTATGCAACAGCAACAACAAAAACTGTATCAATTTAAACTCTCATCTTGCACAATGTTAGTATAAGTTCTAGTTTGGACTTCGACCGTGTTATCAACTATACAACAGCAACAACAAAAACTGTATCAATTTAAACTCTCATCTTGCACAATGTTAGTATAAGTTCTAGTTTGAACTCCGACCGTGTTATCAAGTATGCAACAACAACAACAAAAACTGTATCAATTTAAACTCTCATCTTGCACAATGTTAGCACAAGTTCTAGTTTGAGCTCCGACCGTGTTATCAAGTATGCAACAGCAGCAACAACAAAAACTGTATCAATTTAAACTCTCATCTTGCACAATGTTAGCACAAGTTCTAGTTTGAACTCCGACCGTGTTATCAAGTATGCAACAGCACCATACTCGCTGAATTATCAAACATATATGAAATACTTCCCATATTAACTTATGTAAAACGCTGAAACTGTTTCAGAAGCTCTTGGCTCACATGTCAGATTCAGATCCTTCTCCGGACTTGTTGATTTATGAATCAAATGTACAC
>NW_013666183.1:135680-140007 GCF_000517525.1 Limulus polyphemus | reverse complement strand
TATTTATACATACGTTTGATTATTCAGGGAATGTGGAAAGTACTTATACATACGTTTGAATATTCAGCAAATGTGGAAAGTACTTATACAAACGTTTGATAATTCAGCGAATGTGGAAAGTACCTATACTTACGTTTGATAATTCAACGAATGTGGAAAGTACTTATACATACGTTTGAATATTCAGCAAATGTGGAAAGTACTTATACATACGTTTGAATATTCAGCAAATGTGGAAAGTACTTATACATACGTTTGATAATTCAGCGAATGTGGAAAGTACTTACACATACGTTTGACAATTCAGCGAATGTGGAAAGTACTTACACATACGTTTGATAATTCAGCGAATGTGGAAATTATTTTTCCAACTCTCCGATAAGTCATGAAATATGAAAAGCGATCTACATCTAAAAATATTTCATACAGTTAGTTAATAAGAAGATTACTTTACTAATAATTCTCTATGTTAGAGTTAAATTTTAAAATTAACTCAAAGAAAAGGATTCACATTTTGTTAACTAATCAGCAAAGTTTCACAAACGGATGAGAGTTTACATGCTAATGAGCAACGAAGGTTCTTTATAGACTTAAGAGAAGTTTTCGAATAAAATAATTTTGTTGGTTTTTAATCAGTCATCCCTGAATTGATTCTTTGTATTTCTTTTTATATTCTTCACACGTTGTTTAAGTTAATGTTTTGTTGTTTTCTTAATTTAAAATTTTCCAAAAGCTGTTTTTACCTTATCACTTTGGAGTTGGTATGGAAAAATAGAAGTAAGCTTTATCAAGGGGAGGAGGGAGGAGAGATAAATCAACAGTGAAGACAATGAGCATTATCAGTTACATTTAGCCACAATAGGTTTATCATTTAGCCACAATAGGTTTATCATTTAGCCACAATAAGTTTATCATTTAGCCACAATAGGTTTATCATTTAGCCACAATAGGTTTATCATTTAGCCACGATAGGTTTATCATTTAGCTACGGTAGGTTTATCATTTAGCTACGGTAGGTTTATCATTTATCCACGAAAGGTTTATCATTTATCCACGATAGGTTTATCATTTATCCACGATAGGTTTATCATTTATCCACGATAGGTTTATCATGTAGCTACAATAGGTTTATCATTTATCCACGATAGGTTTATCATTTATCCACGATAGGTTTATCATGTAGCTACAATAGGTTTATTATTTAGCTTCTATAGGTTTATCATATAGCTACAATAGGTTGATTAGTCAGCTGGCCCGGCATGGCCAGGTGGTTAGGGCGCTTGACTCGCGATCTGAGGGTCGCGGGATCGAATCCCCGTCACTAGGTTTACCATATATCCACAATAGGTATATCATTTTGTACACTATATTTTTGTTTGTTTGAAGTTAAGCACAAAGCTACGCAATGTGTTCTGCTTACCACGGGTATCGAAATTTTCAACGGTGTAAGTGTCCGAACAGAAGATTATTTAAATAAAAATTTACTCTTGCCTAAGTAATTCCACTCCATAATCTATACGTAGTGACATGGAAGAGGAGGAGGATGGTGATGACCTTTCACGAGGCCTTGAAGCCTTCCTGAAAGCAGTAGCAGCCAGAAGAAAAGAGCGAATGATATCCGTAGAGATGGGTTTTTTACTACCGACACAAGTCGGAATGGAACATAAGCTCATTGCTAGTGTCACCTTCCAGAAAAATTACAGGTGTTTGCTTTTCCTTTTCATTAAACGATATTGTCTCAATGTGGATTCAACGTATTTGTTTCCCTTGAGTACACTTAACTCTGAAAGCTGCATTTTGTTCACGTAGTTTCTAAAGAGAACTAAACATTACTAGGTACTAGAGTTAATTTAAGAAAATCATTGCCTATACGACTAGGAAACGATCATCTTAACACACACACACACACAAAAAGAAATAAAAAGTAAAACATTATATACAACATCACTGTTATCGACTTGTCCACAAAACATCACACCGATTAATTTTGTGTTTTCATCTGTTACAACACTCAGCGTAAAAAAGTGACCAAAACTACTGTGTGAAATCACTCATTTTATGTATGAAATACAAAAGAGACCTTAACAGTAATTAGGGGGATTATTGGCAACATTGATGGTATTTTCATTAATAAAATTGTGTGATTCATATTTTATTAGAGGACGTACAACCTACAAAGCAATTTAATGCATAAATAGTTTAGACAAAAGTTAATAAAAAGCCCTTGGGGGTCCATCGATAATTTTACGGTTAAAACATCTAAAGCAATTATAATTATTGTCAAAGAAAGTTAATTCAAACTAGCTTCGTAATGAAGGTGTTTTATTAATACACAGAGCGTCAAAGTTCGTTAACTTTTACAGGGACTCGTGCACAGTGTTCATAAACAATGACAACGAATATTATATTGTTACAGCTCTAAAAAAAACACACACTAAGTTTTTTATTACTGGCACTAGAATTCCCATATTTACTTAAATTTTGTTGAAAATCAACCCAATTAGTTTACAACACATTTGCTACAGTTGAAGGTTCTTTAAAATGTGAAATATTACAGAAAAATTACAGAAACGTGTTCAAACTTGGGGAAGAAAACAAATATTGTAGTGCATTTTATGTCATTAATTAGGATGGTTAGTTTTTTTATTATTGCATCAAAAGAACTTTATATTCAGTGTACGATAAATTCATATTGTTGCTTTACGATCAACAGATTGTGATTAGGGAATATTAAAACTTTTGTTTGTTATTAAACGCAATGCTGTAAAATGGGCTATCTGCGCTATATCCATCGCAGGGACATAATTCTGAATAAAGTTATAAACTCTCAAACCTATGTCCGAGTCACCAGGATATTGTTATTATCATTTTGTCAACTTCTCGGTATAAAAGGGTTTAGACTGGTCCAGCGGCTAGTGTACCGGACAGTGGATCTGATGTTCCTTGGTTCGCGCCACCCAAGCGAAAACGTGGGTTATGTATCGTGGGTTCGTTGTACGAAAGACAGTCAAACCCTATTATTTCGGTCTGACAAGTGTTGGCGGCGGACAGCGCATGTATCCGTCGAATAGCTTTTCGCAAAGTTTAACAAACCAACTATATATTATTATTATAACATTTTAAGTGTCTATTCTAAACTTTTATGTCCTGGAACTTATACGTCGAATAGCTTTTCGCGAAGTTCGACAAACCAACTATACATTACTATAACATTTTAAGTGTCTATTCTAAACGTTCATGTCCTGAAACTTACACGTCGAATAGCTTTTCGCGAAGTTTAACAAACCAACTTTACATTATTATAACATTTTAAGTGTCTATTCTAAACGTTCATGTCCTGAAACTTACACGTCGAATAGCTTTTCGCGAAGTTCAACAAACCAACTATACATTACTATAACATTTTAAGTGTCTATTCTAAACTTTCATGTCCTGGAACTTACACGTCGAATAGCTTTTCGCGAAGTTCAACAAACCAACTATATATATTATTATAACATTTTAAGTGTCTATTCTAAACTTCCATGTCCTTGAACTTACACGAGTTAAAAGTGTAACGACATAAGAGAAATTCTGAGAAACAGTTTTGTCTTTATAATGTAGGATCCCTGGTGCCAAGATTGTCTATCTATCATTCTTAGCGGTTCGGAAAAAATTTCGGAAACGAGGCCTAGGAAGTTTTCTTTTACAGGTAAGATAACACCACTGAGTAGCACCAGTGATGGATTTGTTTCAACAAATAACTTTTCTTACGCACTTGTTTCCCTAAGAGAAAGTGAGCTTAAGAAATATTTAAAAATGCATGATATCTTCATTGGTATTAACACTTCTTCTGCTACAGCCTTGTTTCTTAAATATATAAAACATTCGGTAAACGTTACATGGTTCTATTCATGATGATTGATTGACCATTACATCTTGATATAAATAATACTAAATAATTTACCTGAGAAATCTGAGTACTTTGTGGTAATAATCTAAGCTGAATTGCTTTATTTTAGTTTCAAAACTAACAGAGTACCCGAACCCAAAAATGTCAATGGTGGTATACTGTCCCGAATGTAATTTAATTACAAAGATTTATAAACATGTGAATAAACACAGTCTACATCACCTTCAATTTAGAGAAAGCCTGAGTGTTAAGCCTATTGTAGGGACTTGTATGGACATACTAAAGAAATGCCAATAGTGATATTCCGTTCTGAATGTCATTGTGATAGCGTTGATTATCAAAGTATCTATATATTGAGAGTTCTATATTTTAGCGATATTTAAACATGCAATCCATATACCGTGATTGAAACAACCAAAATACTCACTGAAAGAT
>NW_013666183.1:130521-135370 GCF_000517525.1 Limulus polyphemus | reverse complement strand
AATACAGACGAGTCTGTAAGGTTACATAAAATTACAAACAAATATTATTTGTTCACCGTTCACAAATACACATGTTATAATACAGACGAGTCTGTAAGGTTACATAAAATTACAAACAAATATTATTTGTTCACCGTTCACAAATACACATGTTATAATACAGACGAGTCTGTAAGGTTACATAAAATTACAAACAAATATTATTTGTTCACCGTTCACAAAATACACATGTTAGAACACAGACGAGTCTGTAAGGTTACATAAAATTACAAACAAATATTATTTGTTCACCGTTCACAAATACACATGTTATAACACAGACGAGTCTGTAAGGTTACATAAAATTACAAACAAATATTAGTTGTTCACCGTTCACAAAATACACATGTTATAATACAGACGAGTCTGTAAGGTTACATAAAATTACAAACAAATATTATTTGTTCACCGTTCACAAAATACACGTGTTAGAAAACGGACGAATCTGTAAGGCTAGATAGATTGTAAAACAAATTACTTGTTCTGTGCTGGCCTGGCGCTCGACTCGCAATCTGAGGGTCGCGGTTTCAAAAACATACTTGCCCTTTCAGCCGTGAAGGCGTTATAGGTGACGGTCAATACCACTATTTGTTGGTAAAAGAGTAACCCAAGTGTTGGCGGGGTGGGTGGCGTTGACTAGCTGTCCTCCTTCTAGTCTATCACTGCTAAATTAGGGACGGCTAGCGCGGATAGCTCTCGTGTAACTTTGCACGAAATTCAAAACGAATCCAACCAAACTTCTTTAGTGTTCGCAAGTCTTCCCAAAATACACGTGTTATAATATAGACGAGTCTGTTAGGTTACATAAGATTACAAACAAATATTATTTGTTCATTGTTCAGAAAATGTACGTGTAACAGGTTGGGTGAAGTTGACAAACAAGCATTACTTGTTCACCGTTCATCAATACGTGCTTTGAAATACGAACAACCTTAGAAGTTACGAAGTGCCAAACAAAAATTAAGCCATTCAAGTTTTACTTCAGAGGAATATGATTCTTTTGTTCATATGTAATATCATTGTCAATCATGGTGTCCTCCCAGTTCTGAGGGTGGACAAAACAAGCGTACTACACGCAAACACGAGAATTTTCCCAAATTCCGAGATTATTCCACAACATAAAAACAGTAAGTAATTTTAATGTTATTTTTATAGAAATTGAAAAATCCTTCGTTAGTGGGTCCCTATGATGCTTTGGTTGTTCGAAGTGAAAATTCAACTCTCCAGTTTTTCCGAAAAAATGGATTTACAGACGACATAATCTTGAATAGCAAGTTCAGGTTTGAAAGTTTTACCTTTGTTCATTTATGGCCTTTTGGAAACTTTTTTTTTTTTTTAACTTGACAACTAACTGTCAACGAAACAAAGTTTTCTAGGTTCTATGAATTAAGTCTGATTAAATATGTTAAAGGTTGAGAAATCATTCTTTAGTCTGATGAATTAAGTCTGATTAAATATGTTAAAGGTTGAGAAATCATCTTTAGTCTGATGAATTAAGTCTGATTAAATATGTTAAAGGTTGAGAAATCATTCTTTAGTCTGATGAATTAAGTCTGATTAAATATGTTAAAGTTGAGAAATGAATTAAGTTAAAGTTTGACAAATCATTGTATACTTTTTGATTTGTACTTATCTGTATTTTAATTGACGATAGAAGTACTTTTTTGTTTTATTTTTCTTTTGTTACAGAGACGTCGACGAAGGGTGGGAAAACTCTACTCTAATAAGTTATCTTCCTCCGTTTGATGGTAAGAATTTCGTTTATAAATTGTACAAGCGGACGGATGACGTGTAAAGTTTCTTGAACTTCATTTTTCCATTCTTTAAACTTTTATTTCCTACACTATACTATCAACACTTGGAATACCTTTCTTTTATTTCCTACACTATACTATCAACACTTGGAATACATTTCTTTTATTTCCTACACTATACTATCAACACTTGGAATACCTTTCTTTTATTTCCTACGCTATACTATCAAAACTTGGAATACCTTTATTTTATTTCCTACGCTATACTATCAACAGTTGGAATACATTTCTTTTATTTCCTACACTATACTATCAACACTTGGAATGCATTTCTTTTATTTCCTATGCTATACTATCAAAACTTGGAATACCTTTATTTTATTTCCTACACTATACTATCAACACTTGGAATACATTTCTTTTATTTCCTACGCTATACTATCAACACTTGGAATACATTTCTTTTATTTCCTACACTATACTATCAACACTTGGAATACATTTCTTTTATTTCCTACACTATACTATCAATACTTGGAATACCTTTATTTTATTTCCTACACTATACTATCAACACTTGGAATACATTTCTTTTATTTCCTACACTATACTATCAATACTTGGAATACCTTTATTTTATTTCCTACACTATACTATCAACACTTGGAATACATTTCTTTTATCTTCTTCAACAAAACTCACGTGTTTAGAAATGACCTGAGGATAACTGAACACTCATTCCATACAGACATTTTGATCCAGTCTATACCTCTTTTTTGGGTTTGAGCTATAATGATATATAAGTATATCCAGATTATTTATACAATTTATATATCACATATAAAGTTGCAATCCTAAGTATGTAATATTTCATTCAACACTAGTAGACATCTTAAAAAAACTCAAACAAAAACTAGCTTAGCCGTACTTTGTAACTCAAAAGTAATTATGTCTGTACACATTTTAATCCACAGGTCACTACCCGCCCTTCCCGGGGACGAAGGAATGGAACAGGCCAGAAGCCGTGGTAGCAATGCAGGAAGAAATGAATACGTGGTATGTGAAAAACATCTGTGCTGGTACTAATAAACACTTCACAATTATTTTCAACAAACGCTGATAACAGGATACACGAAAAGAACGTCAAGAATATGTGTACAAAGAAGTAACATACACCTAGCAACAGCGGCGAGTTTTTTGACTTTCTAAACTCACTACACTATGCACAGTTTGTTTTGCTGTTCTGAAAAGGACATTTCTAAGAAACGTTATTTTGTTATTATCATTCAAAATAATACATTATGATGTTCGTAATTTACGTTTTTCATATTTCATATTTTTGTATAGAACGTCACTTTTATGAGATGCGCGGTTATTATTAGATTAGAATTAAATCCAAAATTAAGGAGACGATGTTTAACCAACTGCATCTATATAATGTCAAACTTTTATTGCTTCAACTAATCTTTTCTATTCACAGGCGACTGAAAAGCCTAGAAGCTTATCAAGCTCAAGTCACGTGCTTAACGAGACTTCAACAGGAAGTGTTAAGACTTCATGCCTTGGTAAACTAATGAGATTTATTAAAATAAGATTTAGTTTTCACACAAACACAGCAGTTGATTAAACATAAGTTTAATAACCCATACAATACGGGTTGTATATGTGTGTATGAAATTCAGATGAGTCACAACTATTACAATAACATTTTATGTTGGAGTATGTTTATTTTAAATATTTTAAGTCTACGTATGTAATATTTACAACTTATTTGGTTCATTATTTCTTCTAAACTTAAAATTGGAGACAATTGATCTGAAAAAAAAATTGTATATTTTAGGAAATATTTAGTCCTGAAAAATAAAGGAAGAATAAAATTGGCCTTATCAGATATTCGGATAAGCCCTTTTTTCCATTAATCAGAAAAATATGTGTATATGAAATAGGTTGCAAAGGTATACCCACGTACGCTCGTGCGTAACATTGAAAATTCAATGTAGGAATTTTCGTTGATATAAGATCTTCATCTGATTGTTTTCTACCAATAGATTTGAAAAAGAAATACCAGTGGTCAAAATGTAAATCTTTACGATACTTTATGCTATATGTATCGTTTTTTAATAGATTATATGCGTAAAAAAAAAGGTCATTAGAACGCGCTATTTCAGATTTAAATTTCTAAACTTTCCTGGAGAAGCCCCGGACCTCCTCCAGCGTGTTGTGGAGAGTTCCACTAATACCCCTCCTTGCGTAATATACGCTTAGCTACCGCCCCTGGTTTGTATCTATTTAAACGTGTTGGTTTGTGTGCTTAATGAAGCAGTATCCTTTTTTACATGCCAATTTAGCTATTACCCTTTAAAATTAGTACCCTATTAAAATTAGTACCCGTTGGGTTACGTTATTAGTGCTATACTAAGACACTCTAAATGTTTAAAATATCCTAATACCATATTATTTTCCCAAAAGGGGGCCAAAGACCGCCTGGAGGGATCACCTGCTTTAATCACTCGCACCACAATAAAGTAGTGTGTTGTCTGTCAGTCAGTCAGTAGACACTCAAATGACGTCACATAAGAGACGCTTAACGTTGCAATTTGTACTGTCGTGACGTCAGTAAAACTTGCTCATTCCATGAATCACAAGAAGAATTATGCACTCCGTAGGCTACAACACAGCATGACATATGGACTTCAAAAACGAGAAATAAAAATGATTTTTGTTATTCTTAATTTTGGTTTTATATACACTTGAAACAACATTTTTGGGACCCTGCGCGAGTACATTAGGTGTATTTTTATATCCACTTATATTAGACACATATATTGTACAAACACTCAGAAGTTTGAAATTTAGTTAGATAGATACATGGTATTACGACGAACAAAGCTATTTCACTTAACCTGAATTGTATTACGACGAACAAAGCTATTTCACTTAACCTGAATTGTATTACGACGAACAAAGCTATTTCACTTAACCTGAATTGTATTACGACGAACAAAGCTATTTCACTTAACCTGAATTGCATTACGACGAACAAAGCTATTTCACTT
>NW_013666183.1:126637-129521 GCF_000517525.1 Limulus polyphemus | reverse complement strand
ATCAAAGCTATTTCACTTAACCTGAATTATATAATGAAAGTATTGGTGATTACTCAACTTCTGTAGCTAGAGAGGACAACGAATTGACTTTAGGGTACTTTTCCTTGAAGAATAATAAAGGAACCATGAATGTGTGGTATTAGCTGTAAAAGTCACCCAATGCTGTCAATAATCGATTCCTTTAATATTGCTGTTCTTTCAAAACAGTCAATGTAAACTTATGGACCTGTATAAAAGTGAACTCGCTAGAAAAAAATATTTCTAAAAATTAAATATATATACAAAAATTGCAAGGAAATAGCATTATTTCTTTTAGATAACCATATTTAATGGTGAAGTACAACTTACCATAGCAAAGCCTTATATGGTTTTTCACGATACTTTCGTGTTTTTTGTTTTGTTTTGTTTTTATTCATAATTTTCGCGCAAAGCTAAACAAAGGGTTATCTGCGCATAACCTTCGCTAATTCTAGAGGTAAAGCAACTAGTCAATAGCTTAGGCTACTCTTGTCTGGCCAAATAGTGGGATTTGACCGTTATTACTTTAGCAAACCCACAGTCCCAAAATTCGGAGTTGTTTTTTTTTTGTGGCAATGGGTAACACACCATGAACCTTGGGGTTTTAAAGTCCAAGCTCCCTAACCACCAGAGCCCACCCCATCTCTGTCTGACTTTCTTAGATGGCAAGGAATAACTAGATAAAGCAAACTGACAATAGTTTACGTATTGATTAAAGGGGATTTTATATCTGTAGTTTGTAAGGTTCTTTATGTTTGTTTGTTAAACGAGAGATATCTACGTTAGCTGTCCCTAATTTACAAGTAATAGACTCAAAGGAAGGTACCTAATCAACACCACCCATCGCCAATTCTTAGGCTACACTTTACCGACGAAGAATGGAACTGACTGCCATATTACAACGTTTCCACAGCTGAAAGTGTTATATGTAGTTCGTTTTTATAGCTCATGGAAACGGTGTGTCAGCCTTATGTACAGATCGTTCTCGAGGGTCTTGTTATTAATATAACAGCGCTACATATAAATGCTCTTTGTAGTTTCTGATGCTTATATATTTGTGTTATATATGGTAGTTTCAATGCTGTGTAAATAATTCGTTTTGCAGCTCACGAGATGTATCTATAACAGTTCTGCATAATTGGTCGAACCAACTAAAATTGACCATACAGGTCAAAAGGTCGGTTTTTCTTTGGTAGTTTGCCATTGTTTGGGAAATGCAGAGAAAGTGCCTGGAAATAAATCTGTTTATTTAATGCCCCCCACCCCTCCACACGCGGTGGCTCAGCGGTAAGTCTGTAAACTTATTAACGCTAATGATCGGATTTCGATACCCTGGTTGAGAAATGCGCAGGTTACCTTTTGTGTAGTTTTATGCTTAACAACCAAATAAAGCTTTTTGTTGTTGTTGTTACAATTATACTTGTCATAAGACATTAGTGTTAGGCCTATTTCGTTTTAAATCCTTAGGGATTTTCGAGAACTAGAAGAGTATGTGATGATAGTATTCAAACAGTGCTATATATTTGTCACATCCGTTGCAGACTACGTGTTACGCTCAATCCAGTTTTTGCATTTATTATTAACTGGAACTTTCAGGCATTTTTGTAATAATATGCTCCTTTCAGTTTTTTTAGGTTTTAGTTGTTTTTTTATTTACGATAGCTTTAAATATTTCAAGTATTTCAACATTTGAAGATTTCTCTTTGGTTAGTTTAAACTTACTTTCACACTTTTGAAGACGTGTACTTGAATAGTTTAAGCTGATTTTAACATTTGTGAAGGTTTATATTTGGTTACTTTAATTTAATTTTAACACTTGTAAAGAATTCTCTTTGGTTTGTTTAAACTTACTTTCACACTTTTGAAGACGTGTATTTGAATAGTTTAAGCTGATTTTAACATTTGTGAAGGTTTATATTTGGTTACTTTAATTTAATTTTAACACTTGTAAAAAATTCTCTTTGGTTAGTTTAAATTAATTTTAACACTTCTGAAGACTTGTATTTTGATAATTCAAACCAATTTAAAAACCAGTGAAGGTTTCTCTTTGGTTAGTTTAAACCAATTTTACCTCCTACGCATATATATTTCTTTTATTAGTTTAATTAATTTTGACACTTGTAAAGATTTATCTTTAGTTAATTAAAAGTTCATTTAACACTTGTGAACATTTCTTTTTGGTTGGCTACATGAATATTAATGGTTATAATGTTTATGATAATTTTGGTTATATTTGATATTTACACTAACGAAGAATATTTTGCAAAGTTGGTTCAATTTTAGGTAACTTGGGACTAACATAAGTACCTAAACTAGTCGAATCTCATAAGATGTTATTGGGTTTATAGCCATAAATATTCTGAACAGTATCTTACTCATTATGGGCTTCAGTTTTCTTGTGAATTTAAGATTTAAGTGCTTCTGGTAACAGTATTAGATATAGTATGTTTTCATTAATGTATAGTTACCTTTAAGTTTGGATCCACTAAGCTTATTTTGGATCAGAAATTCTTATTAAATATTATATATATATATATATTTTTCCTTCTCGTTGCTCATGGTATTAATATATCAGTGTTCTAAAACTGGTGTTTCTAACTCCACAGCTACGAAAGCAAGAAGCCGTAGTTCAGTTTCTTAAAAATGAAAACCAAAAACTTCAAAGTAAACTCCAAAAAGGTATGTTGTACTCATGTCTGTTTCTTTCTTGTTACGTATTTTTCAAATAGTCGATTGTAAAACAGCAATATCAGCGCAAGTAAAAGCTTTATCTTGATATAAAGATCTTTAGAGAGAGAGAGAGAGAGAGAGAGAGAGAGAGAGAGAGAGAGTCGCAAAACACAAATTTGTTTTCATCGTTCAAAGA
>NW_013666183.1:119014-125676 GCF_000517525.1 Limulus polyphemus | reverse complement strand
CCTAAAGTAGTAAAGGTGGTACTTTATATTTACACTTTACAACGTAAAATTATACTTATGTTATTTTATTTCAAAAATGAATGTTTGTTTCAGACTGTCGAGCAAAGTTACATAAGAGCTATTTTCTCAAAGTCGTTCCTAATTTTGAACTGAGGGAAAGCCTTAGGTCAATAGCAGCCACCGTCAACTCTTGGGCTGCTCGTTTCTGATTGACCAGTGGGATTTGACCATCACAAGTTACACAAGGGCTATTTGCTCATAGTCGTTCCTAATTTTGAACTGATGGGCAAGAGGGAAAGCGTTAGGTCATCAGCATCCAACTCTTGGTCTACTCTTATATGATTGACCAGTAGGATTTAACCATCATACGTGTACAGCACCCACGTTCCCAAAGTGCGTCGCTAATGGTTTTTCTTTTCTTTTTTACAATAATGGGTCACGAACCATGAAACCTCAGATTCATATCCCGATAACCTTAACCATTAGCTACTCTCGGTCCCAAACTGAAAGAGAACACATATTCGAGAAACGTTAAGTTCAGTTTAGTTCTACATTGAAATTGTGTCTATTAATATGTTACAATAACACCCTCGTATACAAAGTCAAACAATTCTATTTCATAAGAATTAGAAAAATGGCCGGGCGTAATATGTGGATAGCATGCCGATCGGAAGGTTTAAGGTTCTATCCACGATATGTCGCTGAACACGCACTTTCAGCTGTGAAGACATCATAAATGTGACAGATGATACCGAGATTCGGTTAAGCCGAGTAAACGCATAATAGGCGATAAGTATTGCTGACTTGTTACCATCCTTCTGATCAGCAATTCTAATTGATGTCTGAGCTCTAGGAGCTTCTGACCAGATCGTTTAACTCATGTGTCGCATAAAGTGCCGTTCAGGTTGAAAATACAAATACTAAAAAAGTAGTTGTTTTTGCCGATAAATAAAATATAATATGCTAGCAAGACATGAGTGAAAGTTCTTCAACACTATAAAAACACTATCATTGCGTTGGCTTGACACACTTGCAAACGTCAACAATTACCCAATTATACACATTTGTAAAAAAAAGTTTCAAGCGGAAAAAGATCCGTTTAGTCCTAGTAGTTCTGAAACAAAACAGTCAATATTTTAGTATATGTTGAGGTAATGTTTTAATATGCCTATTTCAAGGGTTTATTTTTTAATTATTTTAGTGGAGAGAAGGTCTACAAGAGCTCTGGTTGAAAGTCTTGAAAAAGAAGCTGCAGATTTCGAGAAACTGTGCACGTTTCAACTTCGACAAAAAAGCAACAGTTAAATTGTTTAATTAAAACATTTTTGTGATCATTAATTATATCAACAGCTGTAATTACTGCAGGTTATATGTTTAAGGTCAGTTTATATTTAAATTAATAATCGTTAAGACATTCAACTGAGACGTATTCTGTTTATATATATTTATAACGGTGTTGGTTCATTCACTGAATCGAAACATTTAGCAGTAAAGATATAATATAAAGCCATGTTCTGTTTTTGTACCAATACACCAAATAAGAGTATCAGTTAAATTTTCGACTGAGACATACTGTTTTAGTACCAATATATGTTCAGAACAGTATCAGTTCATACTTTAAAATCAGAAACGTAGCAGATAAAACATTAAATTAAAATAATTAAAACTTCCATCTAAACCATGCTTCACATAGTACCAGTATATTTAGGAATGTGATCATTTAAAATTTCAAGCAAAAGCTCTTCAGTTTGTTATTAAAATAGTTATAATATTAATAGTTAAACTTTCACGTTCTACTTATTCCATTTAGTGTACCTATACGATTAGATAAGTAACTCAAAATAGTTGGTAATTAAAACTAAACTGATGCCCCTCCCCCCATGCTCACGAATAGTGAAAAACAAACATTGCAATCACGTAAGTGGAGCAAAGAAGTTTGAATTTGTAAATAAATTGTATTTGTGTTCAATAGTAACAATACATATAAGGGCAACAATTCAAATGTTACAAGAGAGAGAGAGAGAGATGTTTGTGTTTTGCAAAGAATGTTCAGTAATTATATTAAATATCATATTTGTATCTCCAATATTCCAACCTCAATTCATATATTTCTCACTTTCTAGATTATTTTTATTGTATTTTTAGACTGGAAAATATGGAAATTTCGTAAGCCAAGTTTGTGTAATTACAGGGGCAAAATTTCAATGCCTAATTTGATGAGGTGTGTTCTTAGCTGTTCGTATAGGAATTTATGGATACCACATCACTAAGTTAAAAGTATGTCTAATAATTCTGTTTAATTAACTATCTTTTAGTGTCTGGTGAATAGTTTCTTGTTTATATTTGGTCGTCATCTATTTCATATCTGTAACGCGGCTGATGGGGTTCGGAAAATTGTCGTTGACCTTCTCTAGGTTGTGTTGCTATTTTTTTATATTCTATAAAATTATCGTTGCCCTTTTCTAGGTTGTAATGTTGACCAGGTAGTTTATTAAATGCTCAAACAAACCATTCTCTAACTTATCTAGGTTCTGATGTTAGCTTAGTTGAACTGTGCACATACTAAGTTGAGAAACATAAAGTTTAAACACCAAGATTCCAGGGTTTTGAAACAATTATAACACAGTTCTAGCTCTTAAAACCTTTCACCTTATAAACTGTTATTGATAATTTACTTTAAGGACAGTTTTTCACATCGTCAAAAATTCATTAAATTCTATTATTCTTATCTTTGTTACGGAAACAGCTTTTAATTTTTTAAACACCAAAACCCTTTAAAATGCCCCCCAGTGGCACAGCGGTATGTTTGCGGGCTTGCAACGCTATAAACCGGGTTCGATACCCATGGTGGGCGGAGCACAGATAGCCCACTGTGTAGCTTTGTGCTTAACTACAAACAAACAAGTCACTCATGCCCCCCAGTGGCACAGCAGTATGTCTGCGGACTTACAACGCTGGAAACCGGGTTTTGATACCCGTGGTGGGCAGAGCACAGATAGCCCATTGTGTAGCTTTGTGCTTAATTACAAAACAAACCCTTTAAAATGCAGTTCAATATAAAAAGAATATTCTTATCAACAGTTATATATTATATAACAGTTATATATATTATCTGTTTATCTTCAATGCAAACTGTGTTTGTGCTCTATCTCTGCTAACGCTTGGTCATTGATGTTTAGACAATACGGAGGTAAAAATCAAAATAAGCTTAGTAGTTCCTAGACAAATATGCTTGTTACGTGTTCTAACAAACTACCCTGTAAGTTTTCTATGATGTGGACCAGTTAGTTTCTTACGTGTTCCAATAAACTACCGTTGGCCATTTATAGTTTCTGTTACTGTCATTTTAGGTGTATTTTTTGTAAACTAAATTCATTTAAGACGATTAACATTTATGTTAAATGTTATTATGTTTTCCATGCGATTTTTTACAGTGGAAAACAGTAATCATTGTGAGACGCATTTATTGCTAGAACTAAACAGAGTAAAACTACAAACAAACAAATTTTACTATAAATATAAACCAATTGTGTTTCGCTAGGTTAAGGTGAGTTTGTACTAAACGCTCCGTTAGCGGAGCCCACGGTGGCACAGCGGTAAGTTTGTGGACTTATAACGCTAGAAACCGGGTTTCGATACCCGTGGTGGGCAGAGCACAGATAGCCCATTTTGTACCTTTGTGCTTAACTTCAAACAAACAAACAAACTGTTAGCGTAACGATTCGTTTCTTTGTTTAGAATTTTCATGTGAACCAACATGATTACTTATTGATAGATTGTTTAGGTAGCGTATTCATGATGAGTAAACTGGAATGGACGGGAGCTGCATGTTGTAAAAAAACACAAGTGTAGAGGACTTGTGTTTTTTATCACAGCCAGTTGTCGTCCATTCCAGTTTACTCAACACAAGTATTATCTGTACGAACTGATCCTAACTTAGAATTGATAGACTAGAGCGAAGGCACCTAATCAACAAACATACCTCCAACTCGTGGGATTTGATTGTAACTCTTATAACGCACTCACGGCTCCACGCGATTTTGCAGCAACAGGACGCGAATCATCGACCGATTGATTCGCAGGCTGGAACACTAGCTATTAAGTCACGCCCGGCATGGCTGGAAATGACTAAGGAGATGAAACAAGAGTACCCTTGTTGAATTTCAGTTTGGACTTATAGATAATGAACAGGCCCGGCATGGTCAGGTGGTTAGGGTGCTCGACTCGCAAGCTGCGGGTCACGGGTTCGAATCCCCGTCCCACCAAACATGCTCACCCTTTCAGTCGTGAGGGCGTTCTAATGTGACGGTCAATCCCACTATTCGTTGATAAAAGAGTAGCCCAAGAGTTGGCGGTGGGTGGTGATAACTAGCAGCCTTCCCTCTAGTCTTACACTGCTAAGTTAAGGACTGCTAGCGCAGATAGCACTCGTGTCGCTTTGCGCGAAATTCAAAAACAAACAAACCGATAATGAACAGACACAAAAAACCGTCATGAGCATACTACTGTAATGCCATTTATTTGAAATCGGATAATGTGATAATTAAAAGTATTATACAAGTGTGATAATGGTATTCAGTACCGTCGCGAGTGTAAACCTAAATACATATTTTTTTCCTTGTTATCTTGAATATAATGATTTTCATTTAGTAGGAGAGAAATGATTAATATGATAAATACGCTACATTTAAATGTTTTATAAACAATAGGTAGGGTAAACTGTTTAAAAATTAATCACATAACATATTAGAGATGCAGTTTTAGTTTGTAATGTTCTTTGTTTTTGTTAATGTTTATTGAAAATTGTATTTCCATAAAGCATGCTCGCGTTTCAAAATTCTGTTTTCCTCATCATTTAACATATTGAGTGTACATTTAGGTAGGTTGTTTCAAATATTTTTATCTGTTTTTTTTTCCTTTTAATGACGGAGTTTTTGCCCTGATTAAAAACAACAGACGCTTTTTGTCGTCATTAATGATGGGCTTAATAATTATTTGTTCTTACGGAAACTTATTGAAACAATACTTTTTATTTTTTGCTGTTTCAGTTACAATTTTTAGATAAATTAGTTATATTTACTTGAATAAATTAGGATGTATATACAAAATAGTATTTAAAATATAGTCAGAATAAAATACTCTTCAAATCCTCATTTTCTGAATACTCACTAGAAACACGCGGAAGTAAACGTTTCCACCATACTAGTTATTAAAGTAACGATATTCCGTAACGTTTCCACTATATTAGTTATTAAAGTAACGACATTCCGTAACGTTTCCATCATATTAGTTATTAAAATAACGACATTCTGTAACGTTTCCATCATATTGGTTATTAAAATAACGACATTCCGTAACGTTTCCATCATATTGCTTATTAAAATAACGACATTCCGTAACGTTTCCACCATATTAGTTATTAAAATAACGACATTCCGTAACGGTTCCACTATATTAGTTATTAAAATAACGACATTCCGTAACGTTTCCATCATATTAATTATTAAAATAACGACTTTCCGTAATGTTTCTACCATATTAGTTATTAAAATAACGACATTCTGTAACGTTTCCACCATATTAGTTATTAAAGTAACGACATTCCGTAACGTTTCCGCCATATTAGTTATTAAAATAACGACATTCCGTAACGTTTCCACTATATTAGTTATTAAAGTAACGACATTCCCTAACATTTCCACCATATTAGTTATTAAGATAACGACATTCCGTAACGTTTCCACTATATTAGTTATTAAAGTAACGACATTCCGTAACGTTTCCGCCATATTAGTTATTAAAATAACGACATTCTGTAACGTTTCCACTATATCAGTTATTAAAGTAACGACATTTCGTAACGTTTCCACCATATTAGTTATTAAAGTAACGACATTTCGTAATGTTTCCACCATATTTGTTATTAAAATAACGACATTCTGTATTTTAAAGTGTTCTATTTTGTATTATGCCTTTACATCACGCTGTTAATGTCCTATTCTTTACTATTCCTGTAAATAACGATACTAGAATTATAATTAGCATGTTCTTTGCTTTTTCCTGACATTTTATAACTGTCAGGCTACAAATGCCCTGTACTGTTCTTTCCTTTAAATTACGCTTCTTTAGTTACAAATGCTCTATACTGTATCCTGAATTTACGCTTCTTTAGTTACAAATGCCCTATACTATAATATTCCTTTAAATTACGCTACTAGAATTACAAGTACCCTATACTGTATTATTCCTTCAGTGTACGCTAGTAGTTACAAGTTCCTTATACTGTAGTATTCTTTTAATTCACGCTATTAGAGTTACAAGTGTCCTATACTATATTATTCCTTTAAATTACGCAATTAGAGTTAAAAGTGCCCTATATGTACTATTCCTTTAAATTACGGAACTAGAGGTACAAGTGCCCTATTTTGTAGTATTACTTTAAATCACGCTACTAGTTACAAATGCCCTATACTGTTTTTTTCCTTCAAATTACGATACTACAATTATAAATGCAATATATTGTACTATTCGTATAATTTACGCTACTAGAATTACAAGTGCCCTATACTGTACTATTCGTATAATTTACGCTACTAGAATTACAAGGGCCCTATACTGTACTATTCGTATAATTTACGCTACTAGAATTACAAGGGCTCTAC
>NW_013666183.1:108467-118014 GCF_000517525.1 Limulus polyphemus | reverse complement strand
TATACTGTACTATTCGTATAATTTACGCTACTAGAATTACAAGTGCCCTATACTGTACTATTCCTTTAATTTACGCTAATAGAGTAACAAGTGTATTTTGGACCGTTTTCTTAAATTACCCAAATATACGGTTACAAGTGGTCAATACTGTAGCTTTACTTTAAATTACGCTTCTAGCGTACAAATATTTTACACTTATTCCTAAAATTATGCTCTTGTGAGGTTACAAGTACCATGTACCGTTATTTAGATTACACCTCCAGGGCTACAAGTGTCCTATACTGTACTCTTCATTAATTTGACACAACTGATGCTGTTTAAGAGTTACGTTATACAATTAAGTGAAATTGCGAAGCTCTACATTACAAGTACGGTCTTCTTAAGTTACGCTAAGCTTAAGATAATGTTAGACTCCACGTGATGAATATCTAACTATCTATTGTTGTTCTCGTCTATCATAACCTTCTTGTAAATATTCGAAAAATATACTTAATTTCGTTTTCTAAATAACACTCCAAACTTAGTCATAACTGGAAACGCACTTATTTGAGAAACATGAAATTTACAGACCAATATCACAGAGTTTTGAAACTATAAGTTCTTCAGTTTACGGTTACAGGTTACTTTAAGTTGATAAGTTATTGGTATCTCAACATTTTATTAAAGCGCACTTCAAACTCTGAAAACCGAAATCTTTCTCCGTATAAATGTTTAATGATAGTTTATTTTAAGGACAGTTTTTCTACATTTTCATAAATTCATTAAATTATATTTTTTTACCTCCGTTACGGAAACAGTATTTGATTTTTTTAAACGCCGAAACCCATTATATCGCTGATCAATATGAAAAATAGATTTTTTTTAAATCAACAGTTTTATGTATATAATATATTATCCATTATCCTTACTGTAAAATATGTTTGTGTTTTATCTTTACTAAAGCTTATTCATCGGTGTTTGAACAATATGGTGATAAAAAATCAAAATATACCTAGTGACATATAGAGAAATATAGGATCAGATTTCACAAGTAGGAATACAGATCTTTTGTTTAACTTTTCCTTCGGTTGTGGGTTATATAGTGGTATACGACGAATAATTTTTTGTTGTAAGAAAGAGCGAATGACCTTTTTATAGAAGTTAAGTTACTTATATTTAATTTCAACGTGTTATTTTCATGTTCTTTGTAACAAATGTTTCTTCACAAAAGATTAATAATTCAACTGACGACATTAAGTATTAGTATAAGCATATCAGTAATTAGTGTTAATATTCTTGCTATGTGTTATTGGTTTATTAAAATGAATTACAGAAAAAAACAAAACTGAAGTTTCCAAATGTACTTTTTTTCTTCCTAATAAAATTTTCATTTATTTCATTATATCCACAGAACGTATTTTTTTCATCTTGTTTTAAAAGCTCTACCACGAAAGCCAAAAATAAAAACGTATAATTCATAATATTTGATCTAATACGTCTTTTTTTTTATTCCTATAAACTCCCAGTGGAGTATAGGGCCGTAACAACACCTCGCCAACGGAAGGTGTTGTTGCAGTTACTTGTAGCAGGTTGTAGCTGGGTGGAGTTGTTAGCCCCGCGCCCAACCCTCCCCCTTTTCTCATCCTGGACTTGGGACCAGGCAAAGGCGGAGGTTGGCATGTTTGGTGTGACGGGGATTCGAACCCGCGACCCTCAGATTACTAGTCGAACGCCCTCACCACCTGGCCATGCCGGGCACCTAATACGTCTTATTGCATCTTAAAAAGTAAGCAAGTGATATTGTAGAGAGCTTTACAAAACAACTAACTCTCAGTTATTTTATTTACACTTATGTATTTTATGTAATTAACCAAGTATGTTTTTTATACTTTGCATATGATAAATCACTTGACATAGCTTAATGAATATGACACATTTAATTGAACGAAGAGTAATGTAACAATCTCAAATGCAATATTTTAATAAAAGAGTAATTTTACATCGATACAAGCTAAAATAACCAATAATCAGTTTACTTTTATGATGGCTGCCACGAAAGATCATAGATCAGTGGTTTTTAACATTTTTTGCTCCATGCCCCACCTCGACACCTCAAAAATTTGATGTCTTCTTAATATAAAAACAAATTTGGTGTTGAAAAGGTATAATAATATAAGGTAAAATTTAGAAATTTAGTTTTGAGTCACGGAACGTTTTTCGCTCTTCACACCCAACTGAATTTTTTTTCTTATTGTAGCATTATTCAAATTGCCTCCCAGTGGGGCGTGGGCCCCACGTTCAGAATCACTGGTATAGATAATAAATTATTTTCCTATGGCATGCGACGAAAGATTTTTTTCTATCAAAGAACGAATGATTTCTTTGTTCAAATATTGTATCTTATATTTAATTTAATTGGCACTCTATAAACAGAAAGACGAATAAATAAATTAATTAGTTAATAATTTCACGAAATATAACAGAAAACTGAAAATAAATTCAACGAATAAAATTATTTTCTACATTTTAAAGTATTTTTATCAGAATTTCGGGCTTATTCAACAAAACTGCCATATCACGTCTTTTGTATATTTATTTTACATCTTTTGTGACTAAAGAAGTTTCTATCTTTATATTATTAAATACACTTGTATGTTGCTATTGCATTGGATTAAGAAGAAAACTATAATTATGTTCAGTACGAAATTAAGGCCATGCGTTAATTTCTCTCGCAAATCACATATGTCATTAACTTAACAGAACTGAATCAAAACTGCTCCTTCAGGAGTCGTAACGCACAAAATTGCTCATTATCACTGTCAGAAAGGTGAGTGCCGCAAAGCTCTATTTCAATATCATATGATAAAACGCTTGTAACATTTGACCATTGGTGTGTATGATTCTCCAAAACCATAAAAATTAAAATATTTATGAAAACAATTATAACTAGCGGTGAGGCCATTACATACCTTTAATGAACCATATAATCCAAGTGTAAAGGAACTGTAAGTGTAAATATAATTTACGTCAAACTATTAAATATGAAATAATGCATTTTACAACTAATACTTCGGTTAGTGTTTCATTCACTGCTAAAATTCTCTGCGAAACAAAACTTCTTACCGACTACCTCATATCTAGAAACTCTACTGGTGAGAACACAAGCTATTTGGTTTCTCAAAGGAGTTGGTTAAAACTGGGAATATCTGTTTGTTTTCTAGTGAAATGCTCCAAAGAACTTATTTGAACATAGACTATTTGGTTTATCAAAGAAGTTGGTAAGAAATGGGAATATCTGTTTGTTTTCTAGTGAAATGCTCTACAGTGATTATTTGAACATAGACTATTTGGTTTGTCAAAGGAGTTGGTTAAAACTGGGAATATCTGTTTGTTTTCTAGTGAAATGCTCCAAAGAACTTATTTGAACATAGACTATTTGGTTTGTCAAAGAAGTTGGTAAGAAATGGGAATATCTGTTTGTTTTCTAGTGAAATGCTCTACAGTGATTATTTGAACATAGACTATTTGGTTTGTCATAGAAGTTGGTAAGAACTGGAAATATTTATTTGCAACATTTATCGTAAATATGCCCATCATTTCTATTGCTTAGCCACTCTTCGGTATCTAATAGCGAATTGTTCAGATTAAAAGACGTCTAAAGTAAAGCAATTAGGCTACAATTTAAGTTGTAAGAATAAAATAAATCAAGATCTTATTGTCAGTTAAAAGACTTTACGGCCGAAGTACACAATTTAAAGTCATTTGAAAATAGCGTTGGGAATAAATGAAACGACCGTGAATTCCATAGAATCTTCGAAAGTTTTTACTTGTTCAACTTTACATCTTCATCAGGACCGTAAATTTTCTGTAATGAACTCTACTGCTTAAATTAAGACCGTTGTATTCTAAGAAACTGGGGAGTATCTTTTCAAACTGTAAATGTGCCATCGCTGTATTTATTTACGGGGACGGAGAGACGACGTGTATGTATGATTTAACTTCACTTAAACATGTATGACTTAATTTCACTTAAACATGTATGACTTAACTTCACTTAAACATGTATGATTTAACTTCACTTACATATGTATGATTTAACTTCACTTAAACATGTATGACTTAACTTCACTTAAACATGTATGATTTAACTTTACTTACACGTGTATGATTCAACTTCACTTACATATGTATGACTTAACCTCAACTACAAAGTGTATGATTTAACTTCACTTACATATGTATGATTTAACCACAACTACAAAGTGTACGATTTAACTTCACTTACATATGTATGATTTAACCACAACTACAAAGTGTACGATTTAACTTCACTTACATATGTATAATTATGTATTGAACAAAAGTATTTGTAATACCCGATAAGATTTCATATTGAGCATAATGTAGTATTAACGTTTATTTACATAAATATTTCGACTCTAACAACTAAATCAGATTAATTCATATACCTAAAACTAAAATGATCTTGTATCATAAAGCTATTCTTTACGTGAAGTGTTTGTTGATAATTACCAGAAGGAACAGTTTTATTATAATCTCAAGAAGGTATTATTGATGTTTTTTTCCTGAATTCAGAAACAGATAACCATTATTACCTACTATATGGAGCCTTTAGAATGAGTTCTCTCATGTTTTGTTTAGTTTCGTTGTCCAACAACTTGACGCGAAGAAATAAAACTCAAAGTATTATCCCATGAGAATGTAACTCAGCTGTTTTATCGAGCTCAAGCCGACTTATAAGAAATACCAATGCGTGTTATCCGAGCGTCATAGAAACTTGATAAAGAACTCGAAATATTTTTCGTTTACCTTCTTGCTTTCTCGTTCTGTAGTTATATAATAAACCAATAATTTGAATCTAGCCGTCTGGCATAAGCTTCGCTATTGATGGCTAAACACCAATAAGACAGAATGATTTAATCTCGTCTGAGAACTAGCATCAAAATTTCTAGTTCTGTGAGTAGCAATACTACACCACTAGTAGTCTTCAGATTACTACATTTACTTTGGCTGTCGGATTTACCCGCAGCACACAAACGCTATACTACAGGGATCAAAAAACACCTACATGAGTGCTTTAGATGATTTAGGCTCTTAATAAATACGTTCAACAACTAATTGTTTTGTCTTTTCAGGTCTTCCTGCAGCACCAAAACAAAATATGAAAAAAGTTAATTGCAGAGATCACGTTTTTTTGGCGTGTATAACACTCCTTTATTCTTACTATATAAGTTATAATTAACAAACGTAAAAATGGGATTATAACACCTATAGTTCCACGGTAGTCTTTCATCAACTGTTTTTAGCGTCGGTGTTTATAATCTACAACCTAAAGTTTTAAGAGATCATTTCTAAGACTTGCGTAGATGTTGTAATTAAACTTGTATTTAATTGTACTTAAATTGGCACATCCTTACACTAAATATCATTTTAGAGTTTAAAAATGCGCTGTTTTTAAGTTTGAAATCTTTGACAGGAGTAAAGACCACATAATATATTTTTATTATGTTGCTCATTTACTTAGCTTTAACAACAATAATTTCAACTAAGATAATAATTAAGAAAACTGTACATTTTTATTCACCACAATAACTTTATCGTACTGTTTGAAGCTTGCTTAAGGACAGAGTTTGAATATATATTAGAACAGACTGTTATTGAACAAGCTTCAAAACAGGCTTTAAAAGTCCATTACATACCTATCAAATTACTTATAATTCCAAACATGAATTTTCTTCACAAATTCATTCATGTCTTTTCTGAAAGGGGGAACATTTTGCTGCGATAATACGCCTCGTAACAGTCAACAACGTTCAGTCCCTCTCTCTCCCCTTCACTTTGGAATTATATATTTAACAGTCAACAACGTTCAATTCCCCTCTTTTTTTCTCCATCACTTTGGAATTATATATTTAACAGTCAACAACGTTCAATTCCCCTCTTTTTTTCTCCATCACTTTGGAATTATATATTTAACACTCAACAACGTTCAATCCCCCTCTCTCTCTCCATCACTTTGGAATTATATATTTAACAGTCAACAACATTGAATTCCTCTCTCTCCATCACTTTGGAATTATATATTTAACAGTCAACAAAGTTGAATTCCTCTCTCTCCATCACTTTGGAATTATATATTTAACAGTCAACAACGTTCAATCCCCCTCTTTCTCTCCATCACTTTGGAATTATATATTTAACTGTCAACAACGTTCAATCCCTCTCTCTCCCTCTCCATCACTTTAAAATTATATATTTAACAGTCAACAACGTTCAATTCCCCCTCTCTCTCTCTCCATCACTTTAAAATTATATATTTAACAGTCAACAACGTTCAATCCCCCCCTCTCTCTCCCCATCACTTTGGAATTATATTTAACAAAAGTTTAAATTTTTGAAGCATTGGTTTGATGAAATCAACGATTTTGACTACTTGGGAATAGTAAACATTCTGAACCTTCCTTGGAAAAGGGTTCGAAGATAAGTTCCTACTTATGTTGGTAGTACTCCTAAGTTAGTCAAAGTGTTCTGTCCATTAATTTTAAGTATACCAAAACTCTGTATAAAATTCTTCGTCCATTAGTTTATTAACATTCATTATCTGAATTGCTTATATGCGTGCCAGAAAAGGTTTAGAAAGCTCGAAACTATGCATTTTCATAATTAGTACCAATTTCCTGTAAACATTGTGTAAGTTTTCATCACATTATATGAAATACATAACACAAAACAAAGTTTGATATCTAACTGTCATGTTTTGAGACATGTTAGAATTACAGAACCTAGTAAGAGTAGACAATCGGACAAAATACAAAGTATTAGAATATTTTCTTTCCAAAAGAATTAATCTTCATTAAACTGACTGTCAAATATCAGTCTTGTTGAATGCTTCCATGCAAGAGTCACATTTTTCATTTGAAAGTAGTTTGTATAGAGAATTTTATATATTTTCTAAGATATAATCAGAAACGACAACACATAAAACTGAAATAAATTGACTTTTTACTAGTTTTTACCAGCTTTATAATTATATATATATTTAGTTCTGCGTTACAAATCAATATAATAGCTGTACATATAGATACATATAAAACTCATAAAACAATTGTTTGTTTGTTGAATTTCGCGCAAAGCTACTCGGGGCTAATCTGCACTAGCCATGCCTAATCTAGACGTGATAAACTAGATGGAGGACAACTAATCAGCACCAACCACCGACAACTCTGAGGCTACTTTTATCAACAAAAAGTGGGATTGAGCGTTAGTTTATAACGGCTAAAATGTCGAGTACGTTTTGTGATGGAATTCGAACTCACGACCCACAGATTGCGAGTCAAGCCTTTTAATTATCAGGTCATGCCGGATACAAAACATGATTAAGAAAAATCATGTTTTGTTTGATAAACACACAAACCAGATCAATAGCTCCTAACCCACAAGAGACTAATTCAGAATATTAGAGAGAGGATAAGATTGATGCCTACAGTTTCTTTAAGATACCGTCTTTGGTTCTTAATTCATTTCCAAAGAAACAAATATGAAATAGATGTATTTCTTACACATCCAGTTTTTAATTTGAAATTCCTTTTCTTAAAATTAAACATAATATTATATATTCCGCATATTGAGTGGAATATAAAAAAAATCAGTGGTGTATATTAGAGGTAGTCAAGAACTTTATCATTGTTTTTTATATTATTTAAATATATGCGAAAAGAAAATAGTTGCAATACCATCAACTTAAAAAAATCATACAACAAACTTAAGCAATACCAAAGGGGCAATAGCATCAACTTAAAAAAATCATACAACAAACTTAAATAATACCAAAGAAACCATAACATCAACTTAAAAAATCATACAACGTTGTATGATTTTATTAAGTTGATGTTATGGCCTCTTTGGTATTATTTAAGTTTGTTGTATGATTTTTTAAGTTAATGTTATGGCCTCTTTGGTATTATTTAAGTTTGTTGTATGATTTTTTAAGTTGATGTTATGGCCCCTATTGGTATTGTTTAAGTTTAAACTTAAACGAAATAATTAACTCTTTCTCTTTCTTCTTATGGAAGTAAAGACTTAACATTTTTTTAGGGACTCCTCTCAATCTTGATTTATTGTAATAAAACAAGGAACAAATATGCGCGTATTGGAGAAACTAGGTTTGAATTAAATTTTTTATTTTAATTTGTTAATTTCAACATTCGAAAGAATGACGACAAAGAATAAGTTGAAAATTTTGAAAGATCCTAAGTTATTAAATTTTGAGCCTTATCGCTTTTTGACTTCAAAAATTTTGTTACAAAAACATCAAAAGTTCTTTTTTGAAATATTCACTAGCACGTGAGCGTGCAGTGGTATGAAGACAGTTCAAATTATCTTACTTTTATATTTAATAAGAATAATTTTATCCAACTTTAGATTAAATTAGTACATGAGGTATTGGTATTTTTAGCCTGATGCGACATATGGGTTAAGTAACCATGCGTGAGAATCCTGATATCCATGATGTACAGTCACACTGAGCTGAGTTATCACGAATAGAGTTGTTTCCCTCATACCGGCTTTTCTGTACAGCAAAAATATTATACACTTAAGACATCTGAACGGGCGATCGATATAGCTGTTTCTTTATTTCAGAATCTCGTCCAAACTTACACACAAGGGATTTCTACCTATAGTCATCCATGGTTTCGAACTGATAGACTAGAGTGAAGGCAGTTAGTCAACTGCCCACCATCAACTCTTGACAGACCGAATAGAAGGATTTGACCGTCACTCATAAAGCACATCCACGGCTTCAAATTATGAAGCTTGTTATTGCGGCAACGGGACACGAGCTATGAATTCTCGTGTCCCGTTGCAGTACGGGAATGCTAGCCAATAGGTAAAGCTTAGCCCACAGGCGATCGAAACACGATTCCGCCCCCCCCCCCACACAAATATATGTTCCTCATTGTTTTGTTCCTTATTTGCCGTGAAGACGTCAGCAATTCAAAAATGTGATATTTGAAGATCCTAACTACTACCAAATAATGAAAGATTATTAAAACGTTTTTCTCTATCACACCCACGTTTAATAAGTAGTTATTACATTCTTTTGTGTAGCTGATTAATTACTGAAAAATATTTACATTTGCACGCATCTGTCTATCTACATTTCATAAAATATTTACATTTGCACGCATCTGTCTATCTACATTTCATAAAATATTTACACTTTCACGCATCTGTCTATCTACATTTCATAAAATACTTACATTTGCACGCATCTGTCCATCTACATTTCATAAAATATTTACACTTGCACGCATCTGTTTATCTACATTTCATAAAATATTTACATTTGCACGCATCTGTCTATCTACATTTCATAAAATATTTACATTTGCACGCATCTGTCTATCTATATTTCATAAAATATTTACATTTGCACGCATCTGTCTATCTACATTTCATAAAATGTTTACATTTGCACGCATCTGTCTATCTACATTTCATAAAATATTTACATTTGCACGCATCTGTCTATCTACATTCATAAAAT
>NW_013666183.1:100966-107549 GCF_000517525.1 Limulus polyphemus | reverse complement strand
GTCTATCTACATTTCATAAAATGTTTACATTTGCACACATCTGTCTATCTACATTTCATATATTTTTAGATTCACATATTCTATAAACTCATAAACTTGGTATATTTAGATCCAAAATTATTACCATTTTTTCTTTAAATACAACCGTATTGACTTAACTTCAAAGATTCATATTTCAATAACCATGTTTATCATATGAATTACTAAAAGAAATAACACATTAAATATAAAAAAAATCAATTGATAAATGTTCTTATTGTAAGCATTGTTCTGATCATTTTTCGTTGTTTTTTTAAATAATAAAACAATGGCTTAATGGTATTTTATGGCTTTTCTCGCTACATGGGGACTTCAGGAAAAACAAGATTTCTGCTAGAAATTATAATAGATGTTAGAACATTCACTGCATAGTACTCTGAAACTTTACCATCAATGTCTGACAGTATATATAAAAAAGCCTAAATACTTCTGCTTTTGTTGTTAGATACTTTTTCCGTGACATTTTCAAACTTCCTAATGATTCGAGAAATATTTTATGGTTGAGGTTGATCTGTTGGGGAAGTTTCGTGAAGCTTGAATTAAACTTCTTAAAGAATTACTTCTGTTTCCCATGGGAGCGTTTCGGAAAATATCACTTGCCGCTGTTGACCAAAATTAATGTCTTTCTTTTCTGCTGAGTCAGAATCTCTGAGAAAATATTGGCCTCAGGGAGACAATGACGCTAATATCAGAACTAAAACTAAACTCTTCTTGGCAATCTAATCTCTTAGTTATGTGGTTTTGTTTTTCAAAGACTTCCTAGCCAAGATATCTCTCAAATAACCTGCAAATTTTAAGATTTATATTTTGGTTTCATCGATTTTAAGAATACGTTTAAGACTTAGAAGGTAAAAAAATTATTTGTTTGAGAAAATTAACAGATTTAGAAAATAATCGATTTTTCACAAAGAATCAAAATGCTTTAACTCTTGACTTTCATCCAAGTCCAACTCCCTTATCTCTTTGGCTCTATAAACAGTGGGTGACTGGAGTGAGTGTTAGCACAAATAACAAAAATATCTCTTCTCTCTCTTCACAGACATTTCATAAAACGAACAGTTCGAGATGCGAAGTATGAGTTTTTATTTGGGAAAAACAGATATACTTTCAACATAATATCAACTGATTTGGTGTTCTAAAAACAACATCGTATTCTGAAGAAGAATTTCGAAGTCTGTTTCACGTATTTCAGTAAAAAGAGCGAAACGATACGTTTTCCTTCAATACTTTTATAATCTCTGAACTTAGATTGCCCCTAGTGGCACAGCGGTATGTCTGCGGACTTACAACGCTACAAACCAGGTTTCTGATACGTGGTGAGCAAAGCGTAGACAGTCCTTTGTGTAGCTTTATGCTTAATTACCAACAAACAAACAAATAACCAACTTAATTGATGTTACGTAAGCATGAGCCAAATACAACAGCAGAAAAATAATAATAATTATATAAGAATTATACAATATTTGATTTCTTATGAAGACAAGTGACAATATATAACACCTGTATTATTTACTCTGCGTTTATTTGTCCACATGTCTTTAATCGTTTTATCTATATAATGGTTATCGTTCTTGGCATATCCTTTCATTTTTTAAATTAATATTATCAACATTTTACTTATGATTTGCGTAAACTGCCTCAAGTTGTTTGTGTCTTGTAGTGAAACCATAAAATTAATCGCGAGTAATTGCAGTACTGAAGAATACCCCGTTTAAATATATGCCACTTGAAATGTTCAAAGATAGTTTATTATGAATGTGGAAGCTTCCGTTAAAAAATGTTAATTAAAGTAATCAAAGGTAACTAGCTATTATATACAGATTCAGGAATATAGATCCTTTGGTTACAAAACTGTTGGTTTCATAGTAATGACGGTACGTTATTGATTTGATTTGAATTTCGCGCAAAGCTGCACGAGGACCATCTGCATTAACCGTTCCAAATAATTTAGTAGTGATAGACTAGAGGGGAGGCAGCTATTCAACACCTCTCACCGCCAACCCTTGGACTTCTCTTTTACCAACATATAGTGGAATTAACCGACACATTATAACGCCCGCCCCAGTGGCTAAAATGGCGAGCATGTTCGGTGAAGGGGATTCGAACCTTCTACCCTCAGATTGCGAGTCGAGCGCCTTAGTTACCAGGTCATGCCGGACCTCACATCATTTCATCATTCCATTACCTTCCTTTTTATATCAGTATTTCACTCTTGTACATTTAGTTGCTATTTTTTAGCAAATAGTACGTACTTTGTAGTTTTTTGTTACTTATATTTGACGTTTTTCTCTAGGCAGATGAAGTGGTATTCCTTCTTCTTTAAGGAAATAAGTAACACTTTACACATGTATTAAGGATATTACATCTTCTAAGCTAAAACGGAGATACCAGCTAGAAATGAACAGCTGCTGCTTTGTTTTATAACTTTTATATTTTTGTCTCGTGTATTTTTTTTGTAATGATAAATCATATAATTAAAATACAACACCATTCCGTTAGTTGAGTAAACAATGCACACGCAATAATATATTTAGTCGCAATCAAAATATTATAAAAATAGGTTTTATTGAGGAAAATATTTAGATACATATTTCATTATATTTAAAGAATCGAATACTATAAAACATAGTGTGTGTATCTGTCTGTCTGTCTGTCTATCTCTCGATCGCGCACTGATGTCATAGCAACTTATTACGTAACTTAAGTAGTTTGGCTTCTTGTCAATTAGTTTTTTTATTCGAATTTAAGCACAAAGCTATACAATGGGCTATCAGTGCTATGCCCACCTCAGGTATCGAAACCCGGTTTCTAGCGTTGCAAGTCCGCAGACAAGCCGCTGTGCCACTGGGGGGGGGGGCTCCTGTCAATTAGAAGCGAATAGTCTACGACTGATCGAAAATTAAAGATATATTTGGACTGAAATTTACAAACAAATTGCACCTTTTTCGCAATTCTTAACACTGTAACTTGTGAACGTTTTTTGCTTTAGTTCAGTTAGGACTAAACCTTACCGCACTTAATATTATCAATAAATAATCTTCTAATATTATTCTAGGACCTACCGTTATACCTTTTTAAAAACTCTGATAAGCTTTTAATCTGCTGTATAAAATGTCCACTAACATATATATATATACGTCCTTTCTGGCGTAACTCGACGATTTAACAAAGATACGTTTTCTTTTTCTTGTTATCGAATATAAGTCATACTTAATATAGTCTTAACTAATGTTAGGACTAAGACAAGTGGATTTATGGATTTCAGTGTTTGCGATTAGAATTATTTTGTATTACTCCAGAAATCCTGTATTTAAAGAAGTAATGTTGCAATAAAGATACTAATTTGGCCGCAAATATTTTGTGGATCTCTGTTAGTAAATAACAAAAGGAACATCTCAATCAGCAAAGATTATTTAGGCTTTGGATTAAGGAACGGTTTTCGTGCACAAATTCAAATTCAGAATTCTCCTGTATGACCCCGATAAAAAATTTACACAACTTCAAATCTTTTTGGCTTTTAAATTCCTGCTTGATTTCTTTTGTGATTTGTTTGCATTTTTGAGTTAAGTCTAATAACTGCTTAGATTTATTCAGATAATAAATGCTTAGATTTTGCATTAAACCAAAATTAAAAAACATTCATTATTATTAGCGTATTGATAGAGAAAAATGAAGAAAAAAGACATAATATAATAGCCTAAGGTAATGATTACGTAACACTCTCTTAAATTACGAAATTTTGACCTAATTCTTCATTTTGTTAGGAGTGGTTTGATTATGTACTGATGTAGGGAAGACTTTTTGTATATGTATGTCTACTGCACGAGTTTTACGTGACGATTAGGGCTTACTGTGCGGCAAGGTATTACCCTATCAGTAGCTGGTTGGTGGTTACATAGCTAAATGCATGCTAATAGGCACCAAACTTCTGAACTACTTTATCGAAATGTGGCAGTAATTTGCTAGAACAAATTACCCCATTTAACTCCTACTGATAACATATCACAACCGGAAGTCCAACACTTGTTTCTTAGATTACCAGTGCTACGTTTCTCACAACAAGAAGTCCAACGCTTGTTTCTTTATATCACTAGTATATCACTTCTCACATCAAGAAGTCCAACACTTGTTTCTTAGATAACCAGTGCTTCGTTTCTCACATTAGGAAGTCCAACACTTGTTTCTTAGATCACCAGTGCTTTGTCTCTCGCATTAGGAAGTCCAACACTTGTTTCTTAGATCACCAGTGCTTTGTCTCTCACATTAGGAAGTCCAACACTTGTTTCTTAGATCACAAGTGCTCCGTTTCTCACATCAAGAAGTCCAACGCTTGTTTCATAGATAACCAGTGCTTCGTTTCTCGCATTAGGAAGTCCAACACTTATTTCTTAGATCACCAGTTTACCGTTTTATTCTTCTGGACGAGTTTTGTTACAACCAGAAAATCTCCTAGTAATTTTTCGATCGAAATATCGTTGTCCTTACTAATTAAAGGTTTTCATTGAATCTAGTTTCTAACCTATCAGAGTAACATATTCTCAATCCGCCTTAATCTCGCTTACATATTTTTAATCCTGCTACTATACATTTGAAAACCAATTACTTTACATTTAAGCTCAAACTTGAAACATAAAATCAATCTTAAATATAACGTGAAATAGTAATTTTGCAATCAAGCATCTTGCCCACTGCTATAATTGTAAGAAGTTCATGAAGCATTAGGGAACGTTAAACTCGCAAAGTGGAAATTGATGACACTCAGTAGGGTTAAACAATTAACATAAACTCAAATAATCGTCATATACTGAAAATAGTTTAACTGCGGAACTTGAGTGAACTTCATTTCATTACCATGGCCCCAAAAAGAAACTTTATCGATTTTTGAAATATTACATTGTGACTTTTCGTGTTACCATCATTCTCACATTTGTATTGATTAGTATTATAAACATCTGAACAAAGGAAGTTACCAATGTAGATCAGATTTATTGCGACGCAATATTTTCCAAAGAGTGTTGCTTTATAAAGCATTAATACTGTCTACATGTTATCATGGTTACTCTACATCAAACAAATCTATATAAATCAAATACTTTTTCAGAGTAAACGTTCGTTAAAAATTAATTAATATGAAAATTTAAATTTAAAAATGCCACCGTAGTATGACAGAGACACCTATTATTTACTAATCAAACCACAACAATGTTTTATAAAAAAAGGAGCACTGAAAGTTCGTAAATTGTGATTTCTTATTGATAAAAAAATAAGGCAAACGCTGACAAAAGCTTATTGGCTTACAGCTTGGAACAGCCTACTTCAACGTGATTGATCTATGATTGACGCATGCTCTTTGAGCAACCTCTAATTAACCCTTCTCATAACGGTACAACCAGATTGTTACGATTGGTCATCTTTTTATTCTCTTTCAGAAAAACAAAAACTTCTAACAAAAATAAACGTATGATAAGTAGTAGTACTTTGAAATCGAGCGTACTAATACGAATTTGGGAGGTTTGTTTTGGATTTCATGCAAATTTTGAACTGAATAGATTAGAAGGGACGCCATCTAGTCAACAGTTGGGCGACTGCGCACTCTAACTACTAGACCATGTTCGGTAGAATATCGGATGGATTAAGAAATTTATCGTCATGTTGAAATTAGAACTACAGATTTCAAAGAGAGGTTTTCCGTGGTCTCAATATGTTTATTCTTTTATTGAATCAACTAGGTTGTGTTTATACGTGTACGAATATGACAAAAGAGTTTGAATTTCGCGTACGTGTTTTAACTTTTGTCATATAGTTGGACAGTACAAACACGTACTATAATATTTACAACTTTTTAACTGGCAACGATATTATCTGAAACCTAGCAACAAAAAGAAAGATTATTTAAAAACTATAGAGATCATCAAGGCAGATGATCTCTCACTAAACCCTGATAGCAACATCAGCTGTATTTGGCAAGGTCTATTCACTGCTCATACACTTGATCAGACTTGACCTTTACCTATAATCCTTTCACCTGCTTATATCATTTATGTATAGCAAGCAACAGCATGTGGTAGCAACGGCTTGTGGTAATGACAGCATATGTTACCAAAAGTATGTATGTTAACGACAGCCCGTGGTAGCAATAGCCTGTGATAACGACAGCTTGTGTTACCAATAGCGTGTGGTAGCAATAGCCTGTGGTAGCAACAGGTAGATGTAGCTATATCCTGTGGTAGCGACAGTCTGTGGTAGTAATAGCCTGTGGTAGCAACAGGTAGATGTAGCGATATCCTGTGGTAGCAACAGCTGGATGTAGCAATATTCTGTGGTAGCGATAGCCTATGGTAGCAATCAGCTGTGGGAGTTGACAGCGACACTTTTTTATTCGGGTAACTATTTTGTATGCCTATAATAATGTATTATTGAAAATGATAAACATAATAAAACAATTAAAACACGCAAAATAAAACACTTGGTAGACACTTGGCCCTTGTTAACTCAGAATTTATGAGAAGAATTTCTCCACCGAAACCAAAAGTTTGTTTGTTTG
>NW_013666183.1:97084-99966 GCF_000517525.1 Limulus polyphemus | reverse complement strand
GTATAAATAGTATTTGAGAAAGCAAAAATAAAAAAATGTGACAGAAAATTTTACACTTTTAAAAATGTGTATACATTATGTAGAAGACAACTGAATTATTAATACATAGGAATACGAAGACGTCACTGAACATATACATTAATGTTATGTTGTTGACCAACTGTGAAAACCTGGCTTCTTTTTTTCGACACTTTTTAAAAGTTTCCAATTCCTAATAAGCTCCGTCTTGCTATAAGCTACAAAATGAAGTGAAAGCTATAAATACAACGCCTACCTACAAGTAAACCTAAAATCTTGCCATCTTCTATGCATCTAGAATGAAATAAATGTATGTATGTAAAACTGCCAACTAGAAATCTGGTGTAGGCTAAATAACAGACTATTAGAAAACGCACGAGTTAACTGTTTTAGTGCGCATAGCGTATAGATAAAGCCACTTGTTTACTGAAATAACACAAGAAACATAAAGAAATATGTGTGTATCATTGGGTACTTCATTGTAACTCTTTTTTAAAGCATTATCTAGTATGGAGAGAGTCACATATATGATACACGAGTAATATACTTAAAGTAATAATCCTCGATCGTTCTGCCGTAAGTGTGCGAGTTTATAACACTAAAATCCTGAGTTCAATCCTTGCGACTGACAGAGCTTTGCGCTGAGCTAAACAAACAAACCTGTTATTTCAGTTTAGAAATTAATTCCAGAAAAGCTCGTATTTTTCACCTCGTGAGATAGCGGTAAGTCTATGCACTTCCAATACTAAAAACCGTAAAACGCAAAATGCAAAACTGAAAATATGTTTGTATCTCCCCATGGATCCAATGAACCTCCATACCAAAATTGGTGAAGATCCATTTAGAAGAGATGAGTTAGTGGTAAAAAAAAACGCTAATAAAAACCGTAAAACGCAAAATGCAAAACTGAAACTTTGTACTTACCTCCGCATTGACCTAATAAACCACCATACTAAGTTTGGTGAAGATCCACCCACACCCTGCGGAGTAGTTACATGGACATACAACAGACAAAAAAACGCACCCATCCTTTAAGTTATGCAACTTCTGTATATGAATTCTAAAAGTTTTATTTTTATTTCAGATAATATTGGAGCATGTCTAAAAATAAAACCAAAACCATTGACGAATTAAAGCAACAGGTCACGAATGCTTTCCATCGAATCAGAGTTAGAAATTTTGTAACAACATGTCAGACACTCCTTCGAAGATGTCATGATTGTTTGAATACTGGTGCATCCCAGTTTGAGCATCTCAAATGATACAGCAGTGTATGTACAGTTAATTTGCAGTATGGAATATTAATAAAGACGTTTTGCTGACTTATAGGTTCATTTGCTATAATCATATTCTTTGGACCACCCTGTATATATATATATATAGTGAAGATAAGGCAACTCCATATGTATATATCCACACACACACATACACACACATATATATAAATATATATAGATAGATAGAGAGAGAGAGATAAGGTAAAAAATGTAATAGAGTGATACTGTCTGAACTCTCCTGCTGAAATAATTTGATTGTAGTGTTTTAGTTGGATAATCAAACTTCTTCACAATCCTAATACGAAAAATTCTTCCAAGCGTTGACATCTAAGGCTTTCACATACAAAATATAAACTATAGTTTAATAAAGATATATATATGTACTTGTACAACACGTCTGACGTCATAAATGTATTACTCAGAACCGCTCAGTGGAGGCAAATGATCCGAGTGGTCTACATTTGTTTTGTTCCTGTACAGTGAGTACTATAGTGCCTATAGTAGTTGTAATACAAAACAAATGTTCAACGGTTCCTTTTGCTCGGTCCCATAAAAGATAAGCTTATTGATGTTGAGATTTTTTTTAGTACAGACGTAATAATATTAATTTATACCAACATTTCGGATGATTTAATGTTCTAACATGCTTCCAATTACGAAATAACACGTTTGTTAGAACCATCCTAATGTCAGTAACAGAAGTTTGTGGCTAGATCAAGCACGAAGAAACATAAAAGATATATGAAATATATATTAAATGAATTATGAGAGTGATAATAGCAAATTACGTATAATGTAGTAAATAAAGAAGCAGGATCCAACAAATGTGGATCAATAATGACCGCTGTTGACTTTAACAGAAGGGGAGATGGAGACAGGAATGTTAGAGATAATATGAAAAGAATCAGAGAAAGAAAAAAAGACTAGATTGAAGATCAAAGTGAAATAAACAATACAAAGTCTAGGACTCTCGGATCATGGAATGAATATATCTGGGAATAAAGGAATTGATTACAAAGAGAAATGGAATAAATGGTTGGAGATATCTTGAAATAAGAAAGAGAAAGTAAAATACGACAGTCAAAATATAATAAGTGGTAAAAAAAACATAAAAGTAATGGAAAAGTGCAAAAAATTCTCATAAAATTAAGATGAAAAGAGACGAGCGGGAAACATTAGACATATTTTGATGTGGAAATAACGCCAAGGCGAACAGATATTGAAAGGAAATATAGATTATACAAATAAAAAAAGAGTGAATAATGGAAAATGTGTTCAGATGATTTTGATAAAGGATAGACAGACAAGTGGTGGAAGAGAAGAAAGGAAATAAAGAGATGGCTGAATCATAATGAAGAAGGAATAAAGGAGACACAGAGATTGAAGCAAGGGTAGAAAGAGGGAAAAAAGAGAAAAAAGAAACGATATAGAAAAAAATAGGAAGAACGAAACGGTTAAAAGGAAATAGAAGAGTAGAAAGGAAGAAGGAGTAGGAAGAAATGATAGTTTGTTTGTTTTGAATATCGCGCAAAGATACACGAGGGCTATCTGCGCTAGCCGTCCCTAATTTAGCAGTGTAAGACTAGA
>NW_013666183.1:83936-96127 GCF_000517525.1 Limulus polyphemus | reverse complement strand
GTCAGATTGCGAGTCGAGCGCCCTAACCACCTGACCAAGCCAGGGCCCAAGAAATGATAGAAGAGACAATAAGTTTAATTTTAAATTCAATTTCAAACTTGATTTGTATCAAACAAATGACCCAATGATTATTTAGTAAGATATTTTATTAAGAATGCTATTAATTTGTTTAATAATTTATGATCCTACACTGCTATAGGGAAAGTGGAATAATTTTTTGTTCGATTCTATTACGCAAGCTCAATAAAAGTTATTCTAAAAAAAAACTACTTTTTTGTTAAATTGTTTTACTTATGATGTTTATGTTCTTAAATTCTGTGCACGTTATTACTAAAGTCGTTCGTTTAAGCTGGCTTTGAATGTTTCAATTAAACTAATCACTTCCTCGGTTTATCCTATTAAATAACGATACTTTTAGTTGCGGGAATATTCATGATGGAAATATTTTAAAGAAACATATCATGAATGCTAGAGAAAAACTTTAAATAGTTATATATAGGCATAGTATCTAAAAAAACTGGAAGGAATGAACATGAAAACATATAATAATATTTTGTGCTTTATGAAATAGAATAATCAAAAATGAGTAATATAAATAAAACACCAATACCGTGTCAATTATTTTTTGATGGTTAACTAAAGAGAAAGGGCCAGAAATCTGCACGAATATATCCACAGTCTTAAAACTATAAGCCATCTAGTACTTGTTTTCCACAAACCTAGTATGACAATCAACTAGCGACTGCCACAAAGAGTTATTAATGAAACATAACTCTACTTCATCATTTGAGTCACCATAAACGACACCCAGGTTTTACATCATATGTCAAGTTCATTTAGTCTGTGTCCCCCCAAAAATGGTAACTTTTTTCACGATGCAGCAACAGCGGCTGAAATCAAATTTTATTCAGTATAATTTCCTTGACATATTAATAATAAGATAAATATACAAAACGCCTTCTGTAAGCATAGTTTTTTTTAAATACATAGTAAGTAAAAAAAGCGCTTATCTCATTGGATTAGTATGAATGATGAGGCCAATAGGAATCTTTTGTTCGTTATTATCATCAGTAAGTTTAAATCGGTATATGCATGTATTGACTATTTTTGTTTCTTGATAATAAAACATCATTATGAGTAAATAACATCAATCTAAAACTCACATCTCTATTCAACTTTGGGTAATATTCTCATACTAAACTCTGTATGATGTAACACAATACGACAAATGGTATTCCATACCCTTACCAACGTCTTGATATTACGAGTATTATCGAAGTAGGACAGAGCAACTAACTATACTTTTCTTGTTTATCTTACACCACACTGCACATTTCGGGATATAATTCGAAAATATAGAGTTGAACTTTATTCTTCGCACCACCACCTCATCAGGAATGTTCTTCACGTATTTCATGGCCTTTTAATTCAGCTACGTCACAGATGTATTCGAAAACTGTATGTGTTTGAGATGGTTATTAATAGTAGGGCTGGAACATGTACTGGCTTACTCTGGTCTTGTTTCTTGAGTGGGTTGACGTTTCAGAAACTGTACAATATTTCAGTTTGATTATTACTAGTAGAGCTGACACGTATAATGGAGTATCCTGACTTGTTAGGACCATATTTCAGTCTCTATATGCTGAAAAAAAAGCCTCAACATAGAGAAAGAAATGTAATTCCACACAAGAAACAAATTAAGAGTAGTCTAAGTTTCACCCAAGAAACAAATTATGAGTAGTCTAAGTTTCACCCAAGAAACACATTAGGAGTAGTCTAAGTTTCACCCAAGAAACAGATTAGGAGTGGTCTAAGTTTCACCCAAGAAACAAATTAAGAGTAGTCTAAGTTTCACCCAAGAAACAGATTAGGAGTAGTCTAAGTTTCACCCAAGAAACAGATTAGGAGTAGTCTAAGTTTCACCCAAGAAACAGATTAGGAGTAGTCTAAGTTTCACCCAAGGAACAGATTAGGAGTAGTCTAAGTTTCACCCAAGAAACAGATTAGGAGTAGTCTAAGTTTCACCCAAGAAACAACTTAGGAGTAGTCCATTACAATTTTAGACCCTACAACAGACGTGACGTTTAAAATACAAACTACACCAGACCATAGTTAATGACAATTCCAGCCTAGAGTCCTAAATCTAGAGTTTGTAAATAGCACTATGCCTTTTGACTCTTTCACTAAATCTTACTTAAGAGCAAACCACAATGGATTCTGCAAAGTTGAGCGAGAAACATGTATTTTTATGCTAATAACAGTTATTAATGAAATCTGTCTTTTGTAAAATTTCGTTTCTCGTTCACACAAGTGAGACTAGAAATCTAAATAAACAAAAAATAGTTAATCTGGAAAATTGTTTAGTCTTTTTCTTAATATTTTTAACTCAATTATGAATACTACCTCAGAATGCTTTAGCATACAATTTGGTGTGAATTTGGTTACTTTCAGAGTTTGTGCCGGAGTTAAATTCTGAGTTCTTAGTGGTGTATAAAAATCAATGTTTCAAGACTAACGAATAGTGAGATTGACTCACGGCTGAAAGGGCGAGCATATTCGGTGAAGGGAATTCGAACCCGTGACCCTCAGATTGCGAGTCGAACGCTCCAACCACCAGGCCGATGCGTGATGTAGAACAAATAACAACAAACAAACTATTTTCCGTTGGTTTTTTTTGGGGACAAAATATTTTGAGGTTTTTACTGTAAAATGAGAATGTTTATACTTCTTGAACCAGCATTGAAAATTACAGAATTATATAAAATCTTAGAGTAATACACAGAGTTACTTGACATCATGATTCTATTTTTATCAAGGAAAGAATAACGTTTTACATATTACGTATTTCACGATTGTATTACATAATACAGTTACAGCAGTATTGGTATTTTATAATGTGTTGAGTGTGTGGAATCAGATGCGCCCTCTCTGGGTAAATTGTGTGATAGAACTAATTGACCTTTCACCTAATGATACCTGGGTCACTTCAGATACTTGTTTTAAGTGTTTAATTCTATAGAGTTCTAGCAATGACGTCAAAACGTCGCGTGGTCTATAGTTTATTCCGCCATGTTGGTCGTCAAGTGCTTACATTCGTCTTAGAGAAAAATGACAAATTTGCATGTTTATATTATGCTGCGTGACACTACAAATAATCTCAGCGATGTGCATAAAGAAAGATATGTTGAAAAAGTGAATAGCCGTAGGTAATAATACCAGAAGATAATACTTGATGTCTAGTATGGCAGCGATGTATGAAATAAAAAGTTTTATGATGTCACGTGTAAGACCTCCATAATTCCACTTTAGCTGTCTAACACGTTATTTTTCTATACACGTGTGATTTCGCTACATATACATGTCATACCAAGCTTCAAGTTGTTGCAATCACTTTCGCTGCACGAAACGTAACACAGTTATTATCACTGTTGCTTGTAGAAAAATACTTGATACTACCCTTGAGAAATAGCTTGATAATTACTGTAGTGCCAGAACGTGAGATGCCTTGTTTATATTTTAAATAAAATGTTGTTGTTTTTTCTATATATATTTGTAATTTTTTGTGAGGAATGTAGTTTTCTTTTTACTCTTTATATTTCAATATTTTATAGCGAAACGTCTATTTGCAGTCTTCCTGGTTTCGACTAAACAGTGATTCGGAACTGAGAATAAAGTACGACCCAATACTGAATTCCGAAAGTTATGTTTGTTTGTTTGTAATTAAGCACAAAGCTACACAATGGGCTATCTGTGCTCAGCCTACCACGGGTATCGAAACCCGGATTATAGCGTTGTAGGTCCGCAGACATACCGCTGTGCCACTGGGGGGGAGGGGCGAAGGTTATGACTAAATCACATTCAAAACTGTTGTATTTTTAAATAACGACTATCCCTATCGGGAATCCCTGAGAGACTAGTTCGTTTGTCAGACGATTAGCAACAAAACCATCAAAAGATCCACCCAATATATAAATATATAAGACATAGACATTTAATGGTCAGATAATTCATGACATTGTATATGACGATTAGTCCAATTTAATTCATATAATTTCTACCTTGCAGCAATGTTTTTAATGTATAGCAGGGAACACAGTTTACATTAAGATCTGAAATTATTTTCAAAATGTTCACTTATTTCCACCCCCACCCCCCATTCGTAAACAAATTATTACTTGGCTCTTCTCTTTCACATATACAGCATCTACCTTGAACTTATTATGGAATAATTTAACATAATTTTTGTAAGTTTAAAGAAATGAAAATAATAAATTATTTGTTTGTTTGTTTTAGGTTAAGCATGAAGCTACATAATGGGCTATCTGTGCTCTGCCCACCACGGGTATCGAAACCCGGATTCTAGCGTTGTAGGTCCGCAGACATACCGCTGTGGTACTGGGGGGGGCAATAAATTATCTACATGATTTTAAAACAAAAATGCCAAGTATCAATTAATTCCTTGTAGATTAAAAAAACTATAAGGCTGTTTTAATTTGTCGTATATAATAAAAAAAGAGTCCTAGTAAATATATATGTATGGTTATAAATTAAGTGGGTTATAAGATATGTGCTATGGATAAAACGCTTCGATAAAATAGGTTTTATTGTTTGTAAGCTCACACTAGTTCAACTTTACTATGGTTTTACAACATTTATAATTCAATAAATAGCTTTAAACTTTTATTATTGTTATTCCAATGTGGATTGGTTATCTTGTTTGGTTTCTTGTTGTTCAATGGCTTCTGTGCCATTTTATAATAACTAGAAGTTTTCTGGTTGGATTGATGTTTAATTTACGGAAGTAACTGGTTTCGTTTTTGTTATCTTAACCGTCATACTTTTAAATAAATAAGTAAAACTTTACGCCATCGTGAACTTTTGTTTCGCGTTTGATATTCGGAAGATTTTGACCTCATGAAGAAAGGATATTTCTTGATTTTAAAATTTATCACGTTTTACTACATTTTGTTAATATGTATAGAGCATGTATAGAAATTCGGAAAATGTACATCAATGTCTATTCTGTTGTGGGCATTCTGTTAACTTGACCCAATTCAATTATTAATGAAAAGAATGTCATAATTTCATGATGAAGTTCTTGGCAAGTTTAGGTTTAATTATTCGATTTAGATAAAATTAAAATGTAAAATGTTCGCAGTGAAAAATAGTAGATGTATGTGGTTTTAAAGACATGTTTTGTTTAATTGTTATGTTCTCTCTATATTTGTTTAATTGTTATGTTCTATCTACCGAGTAATATCAGAGGCTGTTGTAATTTAATTAGAAAATATATATTATCTTGAATATAAGGAAAAAAGTGGTAATCAATTCTGCTAATTAATAATTATAAAATATCCTTATTTTATGGCCTAGAAAGAAGAGTCTTAGTTTCTTGGATTGAGTTTGGTAATTAAGTTTGCGTGACCATTTTCTAAACGAACATTACACTATTTTAAGAAACTTGTTCACTTAGTTTATCTTTGCTATAGTATTTGAAAGTCTGTTTTCCAATAAAGCTAACTTGTATTAGAAATGTATTTTACAGCTTTCTGCAGCCCAAAATATAATAAGAGCTATTCAACCATGAGGAGCACGGATCATCATTAAAATACTTTTTTTTTTAGTCTGACGCTCTCAAAACAGAAGATTTAAGGCCATTCAAAAGTCTTAGACACTCTATATTTACCGGCCTTATCGTAGCATTGATACTGAAATCTAAATATACAAAAGTTTGTAGAAAGAGTAGTTATGATAATATTTTCAGAAGATTTAATTTACCTATAATCTCATCAATTAATCATCCATATAGTGTAACGTCAGACAAAGTGGACATAATAGGTTTGAGAACTTTAAAGGCATATACCATATATACTAAATTTGAATCCAATCTACTTGTAAGTACATACAGCAGTTCATATTGCATTATAACATATGTATTAAACATACATGCAATTATAACAATGGCTCGCCATTTCGGCCTTAATTTTCCTGATCTCGCATGGCCAAGTGGTTATGGCGCTCGACTCGCTAGCTGCGGGTCGCGGGTTCGAATTCCACCAAACATGTACGCCCTTTCATCCGTGGGGCGTTATAATGTAACGGTCAATCCCACAATTTGTTGATAAAAGAGTAGCCCAAGAGTTAGCAGTGAGTGCTGATGACTAGCTGCCTTCCCTCTAGTCTTACACTGCTAAATTAGGGACGGCTAGCGCTGATAGCCCTCGTATAGCTTTGCGCGAAACTAAAAACAAACAAACCTTAATTTTCCCTACTTGTTGTAGTACCTGTTAATATTATAGACGAATTCTGATTTTCTTGTTTCTTTAGAGTATAACCTTTGCAATCTTGAAACAGTACTTCGTTAGATACTGAGAGTATGTTTGAAAATGTCTCTAGCCATACATATGTATTATGTTTTCAAAAGCCAGACGGTTTTCCTGAAATATGATTTAACTTAGAATAGTTTCACGTGTATCTTCATGTAATAGATGGCTATTTAGAGTGTGTATGTAAAAAACTTCTAGGTATAACTTTTAGGCTAAGCCTGAATGATGTCTTTGCCGGATTTAGTTAAAATATCTCAAATAGCAAATATACTAAATTACCCAACTTTGAAGCTAGTGGTTAGAGCTCGCAACCTGCGGGTTCGAAGCCCAGTCACAGAACATGATCGTCTTTTCAGTCTTGGGGGGCGTTATGACGTGGCGGTCAATCTCACTAGTTCGTTCTCAAAGAGTAGTCCAATAGTCGGCGGTGGGAGGTGTTGACTAGCTACTTACCCTCTAATCATCACTGATAAGTTAGGGAAGCCTGACGCAGATAGCCCTTGAGTAGTTTTGCGCGAAATTCAAACCAAACTGGACACGATATCTGATTTTTTATTTCGAAAAGTAAATGAATTTCAAAGAAAAAAAAAGAGTTCTTACTATGCATGCACTTCTACGTTATGATTTTACTTTTAATCTTACGGGATCGGTTTCTAAATGTTGTATAGATATGTTGATTAACACATTTCTGGCTTCACTGTACAAATAACTGTTATGGCTTGAGTACGTAGGAATGTTGTGCATATTACCTGAAAGACATGTAAAAAACAATAGTGTGAATAATTCAATTAAACATTTTCTTGTCTGCTCACTTCTAGATTTTTTCCAAGTTTATTAAAACTGAGAGCGACGTCGAATCTGAGTAATTTTATGAACTATAATATGTACAGGAAATGAGATTTGGTTTGTGAAATTATTATTTTATTATTTATGATACACACACACACACACATATTCGAAACAAACAATAATCTTACACAGAAATATCTACTTTGTAAACACTAAGCTCCCCAAAATTAGAAACGTAAGGCAGATATATCGTCCTAAGTGTAAATTATACAGTTGATATTTTATTTTTCGAGCAAACAAGACATTTCGAGGAACCAGAAATCCCTGTAATTCTTAAACTGCTTCAATCAACTCGATGCAGCTCAAATCATCGCAACACATGATGTTTGGATTGAAACTAATTTATACTCTGCTCGAGAAACACAACTGATCTTAATAGAAAAACTTCAATATCCACCACCTGAGCTCTGGCAATCTCAAACACCTTTGTTTATTTTTTTTCATGTTCATTAAAATGTTTTGGTGAATGTAGAATATAGAATTCCAATTCTTAATCCCACGATTCTTCTTAGGGTTATAGAATTATCAAAACCCCGAAAAAAACAAAACTAACCCATTCTAGAAGATTAAGTTTCGATCTTGTGGTAACGCCCGTGACAACAGGGCAACATTGATGTGATTTCTTGACCAGCTTAACTGTGAACTATGAAAAACGCTCAGCAATGCTTGGATTAAAAAGAAAAGCTATTGACGAAGCGTGTGTCGCTACCTTGAGCCTCAGTACAAGAACTGTTCGTCCAAAATATTCGTGCTAAGCTCGGCGTTAAACGTCACTTGTCAAATGGTTGTCAAACTCGAACCGTTCATCCCATTGCTTATTATTTGAACTCGAGTTTATTCATTAGATTTCGTGAAAATTGGTTTCGCTAGTTGCGCACAAGTGATTGCGACTTAACGACACCAGACAAATTGAGAATAATTTAGCCATTTATTTCGTTGGCTTCACGGGAATGGCGCAACAGATTACATACCTTACAATATTTGTGGGATGTCTGTTAGCTATGAATATTAAAATAAACATCTGCTTGTCATGCGCATAATAGTAAATAAATAAAATCATTCATGAATTTTGCTCTTCATGTTTGCAGTTGTTGTTTTCATACTTCCCATAAATATTTATATATTCCTTTTTTTAGATAGAAATATGTTTAAGCTGCTTCTTTCCTACTTACCTAAGTAAACCGCTTAGAAATTAATTAAAGATTGCTTGATTCTCCAGGGGGCTCTTTGACAAGTTAACGAAATATATAGCTTAATATTATTGTTGACAGTGTAAAGTTTCGTTTAAAAATTTATAAATATTTAATCAACATGAATTTTAACGCATGCTTGACGTCGCAGAAGAATAAAGTGTTTGCAAGAAGCCTAACAGTTTCTAGCTTTTGTTGATTTTATTTGTCAACTTGGAAGTCAGTGATAAATAGATAATTCCAATAATTTAAAAGCATGTATCGATAATGGATGTTAATGTGAAATAAATAAACACACAAAGCTTACGGTGCTGATAACTTAAAAATCGAACCTTGTTTCCCTTTTTAACAGCTTTATTTTATGTGGGTTTCCTACTACTAGCTTTTACTTTAGCAGCCTGAACTTCGATGATGTCTTGTGTTTTCTATTAGTAAATAAAATCTCGTGTGCTCATAACGGAAGCGCAATATTACTCTCGTTTCAACACCTTTTCTTTACTATAAGAATAACCCAACAAGACACGATAGTATTCTATTTCGTGTATGAATCAGATACGTGTGGCACAGCGATATGTCTGCGGATTTACAACGCTAGAAACCGAATTTCGATATCCGTGGTGGGCAGAGCACAGATAGCCTATTGTGTAGCTTTGTGCTTAACTTCAAGCAATCATTTTAACTTTTAGGTCCGTCTTTCACATGGGCTAAACGGCTAGATCAGAGTAATCAAGGACCAGTATAGTCATCCCTAATTTAGAAATATTGACCAAAGAGAAGGTAACTAGTCCGCAAAACCCGCCGCCTCTACGAATATTCCTCATGAAATAGCTGGATGATTTTTTTTTTACAATTATAACGCTACTCACACCTGAAAGTGTGGTCTATCTTCTGCATCACTTTAAGGCTTGAACTCTGAACTTTCAGATCCACAGCCCAACACGCTTACCACAAGACCACGCTCATCTCTCAGTATCTCAAGCTATAACATGTTATACAAATTATTCGATTAATGTATTGTTAGCTACTTATGCAAAGTTTACGTTTTGTTAGAGGTTATTAACAATACAGCAACGTTGTTTAGAAGATAAATAATAGAGATGTGGAAACTTGCTTATATTTATCTTGGATTGTATGGTTTTAATACAGTAACTTTTATCTGACACTTGCCGTTTTTCAAAAACAAAATGTTGATTTTAAAAATTGTTGGCAAGGACAACAAGGAAGATTTAAGATACAAAAGCATCAACTTCATTCTTAACAAAGTTATTTATTACATACTCTGGTATATAAAAGAAAACTAGGTGCAATAATATCACTTTAAAGAGAAAGGCTTTCTTTATCAAGGGGAAAGGCCTCTGTCTTTCGAAACGTTGGGGACAGTTTTTAAAGTTTCAAAATATAAATGACAGTAGCTATAAACCATTTATAAACCAGAATACGTAAGGATCTGTAATTATCTGTTCTTTAATGTTTTGATCATATTCATTGGTCTAAAAACATACATCTTTTTACAATTAGACATATCAAAACAATCATGAAATAATCTAACAGGTAGTTTTTTAACAGACAATAAGCGTGTGTACGTACGTGCCGATGAATTAAAAAAAATATTTTTAGCAGTAAAATAAAAGTTGTGGGGATACATTTAACTTCGCTCGTTAATAAGCCTAAATGTCACTAATAGAAAGAACACGTATGGATGCCAAATTCTGCATCAGATATGACATTTACTGATTGATATGTGATATCTATATAAAATAATGGATTGGTAGACTGCAGTAGGCCAGTGGAAGATAGGATCGGATGGCGAACAGTGGTAGCCAACTTCTACATGAGATGTGGCACTTATTAATTGATAAATAATATTTATATAAAAGGATGGGCTGGTAGGACTACAGTAGACCAGCAGAAGATAGGGTTGGAAGGTGATCCATTGTAGCCAACTTCTACATTAGATATGACACATACTCACTGATAAGTTATATCTACATTAAATGATGGGCTGGTAGGAATACAGTAGACCAGCAGAAGACAGGGTTGGAAAGTGATCCATTGTAGCCAACTTCTACATTAGATATGACACATACTCACTGATAAGTTATATCTACATTAAATGATGGGCTGGTAGGAATACAGTAGACCAGCAGAAGATAGGGTCGAAAGATTAAACATGGTTAAATGATAAGTTATATTTACATAAAATAATGGAATGGTAGGAATGCAGAAGACCAGTGGAAGGTAGAGTTAGAAGGTGAGCCATGGTAGTCAACTGCGATCCATTATAGCCAACTTCTGTATCAGATACGACACTTACTGATTGTTTCATAAGATAACGTAACACGTGTTCTGTGTTTATGAAAACTCTGGAAGCAATACATATCATGGTATGTAAAGAGATTTACAAGTTATTCGTATTACTATAGAAAATTCGCTGTCTTGTATACTTTTTTTAAAGTGCTCTTCAAGTTTGCTTTCGCATTATTTTATATGAATAAAACTTATGCAAGCATGTATATGAAAAATTTAAAACATCAGAAAAACACATCAAATACCACTAATTTTTGTGTATATGTATGTACACTGTTTCATAAGACAACATAACACATGTTTTGTGTTTGTGTAAACTCTGTAAGCAATACATCAGAAAAACACATCAAATACCATTAGCTGTTTTGTATATGTGTACACTGTTATGAAACCGTACACGCTAATATTCGTTAGGATATGTAACAACAGATTTATTTCTGTTCTGGCTATTTAAATTAAGCATTTCGTTAGTTACTCTCACTATTATGATACCAGGCTATAGAAAATTGATACTGGTCTTGTAATGGTCTAAAATAACACGCTGCTACAACCAGAGTTCAACAAAAAAATAATTTATCTAACTGTAACGACACTTGGAATAAAATTCAGTTCTTACCAAAAACACAGTTAATAAATACATGCCTGGCCAGGACTTGATATTAATGTTAATAAACAATAAAACAAATATCAATATTAATTATTTCAAATAATGGAATCAGAAAAAGAACCAGAAGAAGAAGAAAAAAAACAATTCCAAAATACCAAAATGAAAAACACAAAATTCCAAAATCACTTGTATATATTAATAGCAATATCGAGTGACAAACAACGATAATTCACTAACTATTTCGTGACTCAGTTTATGAAGCTTATGTATCACGAGAATACATCTCATATGATCATAAATTTATATAATTTCATATATTATATTATATATTTTGCTACATTAATAATATATGTGCATTTCCGCTAGGGAAGCTGGTGCTGGTGTCCATTTCATAATACATACATATTTACTCAAAATAAACGTGATCAACTATCAGGTAAGTTAGTATTTTAATGTAACTAAAATTTCATAGATATACCAAACGATAGAAGGAATAATAAATGAAAGATTAACAAAAAATATATAATTCTCTATTTCACAGTCTCGTGAGGACCATTATCACATTAGTTGGAGAATGTAGAAAACAAAATAAAGTAACTTCTTTATCAAAAACCATCAGCCTTTTAAAAATCATGAGCCTTTTAAAAAACATCACCCTATTTAAAAACCATCAGCTTATTCAAAAACCATCAGCCTATTTGAAAACAATTAGCCTTTTAAAAACCATCAGCCTATTTAAAAACCATCAGCCTATTTAAAAAACATCAGCCTTTTAAAAACCATCAGTATATTTAAATCCATCAGCCTTTTAAAAACCATCAGCATATTTAAATCCATCAGCCTATTTAAAAACCATAAGCCTTTTAAAAAACCATCAGCCTATTTAAAAAACATCAGCCTATTTAAAAACAA
>NW_013666183.1:78554-82936 GCF_000517525.1 Limulus polyphemus | reverse complement strand
CCATCAGTCTATTTAAAAAACATCAGCCTATTTAGAAACAATCAGCCTTTTAAAAACCATCAGCATATTTAAATCCATCAGCATATTTAAATCCATCAGCCTATTTAAAAACCATCAGCCTATTTAAAAACCATCAGCCTATTTAAAAACCATCAGTCTATTTAAAAAACATCAGCCTATTTAGAAACAATCAGCCTTTTAAAAACCATCACCATATTTAAAAACCATCAGCTTATTTAAAAACTATCAGCCTTTTAAAAAACATCTTCGTATTCTGGCTTATAGCAGATGATACCGTTCGACATTACGTTCTCAGCTGGTCATGGCGTGTCTTTTATCACTTTATGTGAAACACTAGTTATATTTTCTAATTCACTCCACCGAGATACGACGAAATCTACACAGAAATGTGTATATATATATCTAAAAACTACACCACACTATCTACCGCCCCTAGTGACATATAAATTTCCATTGGCGATAATCTGTATAATATCAACTTAGTTGGGCTGATGAGAGTCGACTCTGCTCGAAATCATAGTCATAACCTGGTTATGCTATAAGTTTTTTTACCTAGTGTAACTTATTCAACTGATAAACGTAGCCTCAAACACTTTTCCAATGAAAAGACAAAAATGTATATGTGTTTGCAAAGTACACCAAAATATCTGTGTTACTTTATTGGGAATTAACGCCTATTGAAAGAACATTGTATTTCTACGCAGCATCTGGAGACAGCTGATAGTTAAGTTATAGAATTGTGGCTTTTTATGTTTATTGGTAATTTTTAGAATTTAACAGGATGTTTTATGGTCTTGACAATTTAACCAACAGGAAAAACTAACCTCGTTTCTCGAACCAATCTAGGATTTAGTTTTTCAGCTCTAAGTATACGACAAGCTCAGACATGATTGAAATTTACTTAGAATTCTTTTGAGGAAAACTATTTATCCGAATTCCCTCATCAAGTTAAAAAAATAAGGCTACCGTCATGGTAATACTATTAGTAGTTCACGAGGAACAGAAAAGTGTCTAAATTGAATTAACGCTTACGATGGCGATGTTATGGAAGAACTTTTCAATAGGAAGACAAATAAAATGTCAAATATAAGTAAAATATCGGTAATTGGATCATTTTATGTTCGAATTAAATAATTTATTATGTGTATGGAAATTTAGGTTTAAGTTTTTTTATATTTGAGTAGATGAATAAACTGCTTACTTCAAAACTGTTGCATGTGTAACAATGGAAACGCGACACTTCATCAACGATTAAAATGAAACCGATGGCGTCATTCGCCCCTGGTAACCTTGGTAGAAAATGTTGATGTATTCAAAATTTTTCGTAACGGTAGAGTGCTTATGGAAGAAACTGTTTGGTTGTGTTGAATTTTGTGCTAAGCTAAACAAGGGCTATCTGCGCTAGCCGTCCCTAATTTAGCAGTGTAAGACTAGAGAGAAGGCAGCTAGTCATCACCACCCACCGCCAACTCTTGGGTTACTATTTTAACAACGAATAATGAGAATGACCGTCATATTATAACACCCCCACGACTGAAAGGGCGAGCATGATTGGTGGGACAGAGATTCGATTCGAACCCGCGATCCTCAGGTTGCGAGTCAAGCCCCCTAACCACTTATAGAAAAGTTGACTCGTGTTTGTCACCTCCCGATTAAATGAAAATGATACACAGCGCCCTCCAATCAAAAACCTGATTACGGGAAGAATATAATCACAACTTTAAATGTGTTGTTCCTGTAAAGAAATATTTGAATAAATGTTTAAAAAGAAATCGTAACAAACATAAAAGCGAGAGATTATTTACTTAATCCTCCGCATGCTAGCTTCGGCGAGTAAAATCAACGTCAGTCTTGTACTCGCAAATAAGGTTAATCTTATATTCATGTCCCCCGGCAGGACAGATTCTTGTCCCCGGCAGGACAGATTCATGTCCCCGGCAGGACAGCGATAAGTCTTCGGTCTTACAGTTCTAGAAAAACGGGGTTTGATTCTCTGTGGTAGACAAATCGCAGTTAGCCCATTGTGTAACTTTAGTCAAAAACATAAACAACACCAACCTTACATATGTCTATTATAAATCCTATGTATTATGAATTGCCGTCTGACGCCTCGTTAATAGACTGAAACTCAATATGAACTAAAATCGGAGTGAATGTTTAGCGCATGAAGTGCACTTGATATTAATGAGCAAATGTACGAGCAACTTTACTTAGATGTAAATTATACTATTGCCGAGAACTCGTATATCATCATTTCTTAAATTATAAGTATTACCTTCAGATACTCTTGCAAAAAGAAATTTCACTTTAGTGTGGAAGACCCTCTGGAGCGTTATTTACGTTCAATACTCGCTACAACATGTCTCGTAGAGATGCAAGAAAAAACAACAAAATAAAACATATCGATTGGATCGTTCGCATAGTGCCTCAGATGAGAACAAAACACAAATGTGGAAGAAAAAAATATTGTATAGGAAAATTACAATTATGTCAAGTTAGTGTATACGTAAAAAAAGCTGTAAGCAAAGGCCATAAGGATGTTACTCCTATCGTCAATATAACTCAGAAATAAAATTAAAGATATTTTAACGCATTAACAAACGTGTTTATTATAAGTCTAAAATTCGTTTTTAACACTACGAATTTCGTGTTTCTGAAACAAAGCTACAATATACAGCATTTAAGTTGATGCAACGTGTATATGCAGTCAACGTTTATTTCAGAGTTTGGATAGCCAATGGGTATCCTACTGATGACACGTGAACCAAATAAACCCTTTTTTGTTCTTCAACTGAGAAAATCTATCCAAAAAAACAGCAAACTCTTTTCAATTCAATCAGCAAAATGTTTTTTTTTTTTATCCGATTTAAGTTGAATATATGTTTTAGAGCTAGCACGTTCTCGGTTCCATGATCGTTGCCTGTAAATAACTGGCAGAAATGTTTAGTTTTTACCTTTTTATTTTGACCCAATATACCGTTTTTAATAATGTAGTGCTATGTAGTGTATTGTAATTGAAATTTCCCAAAGTTAATAAGTCAATTACGTCATTAATGCTTACACTAACTCAGGGCTAACTTGGAAACTATGGTCTAGAGTTAAGTAAACTAGTCAACAGTACTAACCACCAGCTCTTGGGCTATTCTTGTCTGATTGAACAGTGTGAGATGACTGTTACTCTTAAAGCGCATCCACGGCTCCAAAAATAGGGCGCGCGTTTTTGCAGCAAAGGGTAGCAAACAGGGAATCTTCAGATTCATCTCCTCCCATGCACAGCTTCAGCTATAAATAATTGAAGTTCGAGAAATGTGTCAGCTAAATAGAAATGTTAATTATAAACCAACCTGCTAAACAGCTAGATGTTAGCTGTAATTGCCTTATTTGTGTTTTCTCTAAAATCTTTGAAATATTCAGATAAAACTAGTAGCTCCAAGTTGAATGTTTGAATTAAAGATGATTATTCAATTACGTTTACGTTTTCTTTTCATAGCTTTCCAAGAGAACGAAAAAGTAAGATATATTTCCAAACGATAGCATGAATTGATTGTTTGTTTGTGGCATACAAAAATATATACACAACTCTTACTGATCTTATTTGGCCTGGAAATAAATTAACACAAAATTTCAACTAAGCGGACGATTTTAGAAAACTAACAGACATGTTTTTACACAAAACTAGAAATTCCAGACTGGAAAAGAAAACATGCTGGCGACAGTAGGCTCCGAAAGTTCGCCTGGAGAAATAAATCGTTAATTACATTATTAAACTTTCGTTACAAATGGGGGCGATGCGGAGAGTTTTATTTTACCTTAACTTCGTCACTAGGTTTTTGCTGATATTGTTACGTGTCGCCTGAAAAAGAGTATTTCTTAACTATAACCTGATGGTCATATGGGTGAAAAAGGTGGACGGTTTAAATGAAATAAAGTATAGATTATTAGCTTTTTTTATCAAAATTGCTATGAAATCATTGTTCGTTCTCGACTAGTGGGGATGTAGTAATTTTGGTTTATTTAGAATTTCGCGCAAAGATAAATAAGAGCTATCTGCGCTAGCCGTCCCTAATTTAGCAGTGACAGACTAGAGGGAAGGCAACTAGTCAACACCACCCACCGTCAATTTTGGACTACTCTTTTACCAACGGGCAAGCATGTTCGGCGACGGGGATTCGATCCCGCGACCTGCAAGTTGCGAGTCGATTGTCCTAACCACCAGGCCATGCCAGGTCCCGGCTGTAGTGATATCGTAAACTATGGCTTGAGCTCTCTTGACAGTTTTCGTATTCATATCATGTCATATGTCATGAACCGTCAATGATCTGAATATCATAATTTGTCATTTTTACCTCGGCCCGGCATGG
>NW_013666183.1:58408-78171 GCF_000517525.1 Limulus polyphemus | reverse complement strand
CTAAATTAGGGATGGCTAGCGCAGATAGCCCTCGTGTAGCTTTGCGCGAAATTCAAAACAAACAAACATTTTACCTCAATCAATCTCTGATGTATGTTATATATAAATATGATTTCATTAAAGATTATTGGGATTGAAGATTAACAAAATGTGTTTTCAGAAAATTGATGAAACACGTGTTTGTTTGTTTCTTTGTTTTATAGCGCCATTATCCTTGGAATTTCTCTGGTAGGTGTTGAACATAATGCAGAGGATAGTGATAACTTGAATGTTTTTCAGGTTTACAAATTTAAAAAAAAAAGTATATGGTGTGCTCTTTTAGAAAATTTATTATTGTGTTACTTTATTTTCAGATTTTCAGTTTGGCTTTACAACAAATCAAGTATGTAGATATAAGTTTGGCCGCTACTTTTCATTTCATTCCTTTAATTCACACGTTCAATCCTTTTTTGTCCGCACCTTTTTTTTCACACCTAAGGTATATTTGATTAGATATCATAACTTTTTATCAGTATAACCCACATTAGTTTTAGGATCACAACCCTATTATTCGGAACAGACCTATACTTTACAGAACCATATAGTGGTGGTTTTTCCTCTCTAAAATAATGTAAATAACCTCCTTCATAGTAAGGCCATGGAATCTAGATTAACAGTTGCTTGTCATCACCCACAGATGAAGTGTAATAACCGTAGATGAAGTGTAATAAAAATTTCAGACCAATATCCCACGTGACTTTCTGCGTAGGCGTGCGCAAAACGTTCGGCCAAAATTGAACTGTTTCTGTTGAATAACTTTGCACATGTGGTTTATAGTTAGACCAAATCTGACACCTAAATGTATGTTATAAAGAACTATCAGTGTATGAAATTAAAAAAATATATAAAAAAATAGGAAAAAGTTCAATCAAAATTGGATATTTTATATCTCGTGTATTTCTTAATGGATTGCTTGAAATTTGGTAAGGGAAGTAAAAGTCTAGTAGAGCACACCCACTGAAAATATGTGATAGTTTGGATTATCAGTGTCCGAGCTACAGAAAGTGAAAAGCGCTAAACTATCACTCCAATGTGTCCTGCAGGTTGTTTTGGCCGCACGACACACTACCGTGTGTCCTGATATATGTATATATATATATATATTGCAACGCATAATGAAAATGCATAATTTCGCACAGTTGCCGGTAGAGTTACTGAAATACGTACTAGTTTAACTGTCGATACGTTTCAGAAGTATTTTTTATAAGTTATAGCATGTAGAACTATGTCCCACTGCCTCATCAATTTTATAAAGTTGTATACATAAGAAAACGCAAGTATGATATTCGCTTTTTATTCTTTTTTTTTTAGGAATCAGTGCGCATGTGCGAGGAGGGCAATCACGGAAAAGTTGACAAAGTAATCCACAAGGAATGAAGTCGTAATCTTTTAAGTATATCTTGTGTGCATGTTCTGAAATGTGTAATTTCCTTTAAATTTTGAAATAAAAATCAACATAAACTTTTAAAAGTGAGGACTAGAAGCTAAACAAAACGGACTTTCATGGGAATAACATTTCACATTCGCACATCTCTGAACCTAAGTACAACCCCAATACACACTTCCTGTGATGGTTAAGCATATATATTTAATGATATAGCTTCGAAGTTTATCAAACTGTTACTCGAATGTCTCAGAGTATTTAATTATATTTGCTTAACGTTTTATTTAAAGATATAATTTGGGTCTCGATTAAAAAAAATATCAAATCTACTAATATCAATCAAACTTCAGGCTCATTTAAAATCAAGTTTTAAAATTAAATGTTGAAAATATAACATGACTTCAGTTTTTCGATGAGTATAATAATGTACATATAGTCTACTGGACAATATTTAGTGCAAAAGAATTAACTTTCATCTTACATTAACATGTTAAAAACACAATTTTACATAAAATAATACTGCCCATGCCATAAGCAGAGGAAGAAAAAACCACTTTCTCGTAATATTAAATTTTTCGAAATGTTTCGTAGAAAATTAATACGATTTTGAAACGGAACATAAGTTACTGGTATAGATTTACTGAAACGTAAGCTTTTCTGGGGATTAATACTAAAGATCTTACATCTGTTAACTAACAAAATATGGATAGGACCATTTTTGGTTTTCGGCTTATATATTTCTGTATATATTAACGATAAATAAATTGTCGCTAAAAGATCCACTTTTTCCTTATCAAAGACACCGAAATCATTATTTCAACGTTAGAAATGATAGTCATGTATCAGTCTGTGTAGGTTGTAAGTGCCAGAAGTTATCGTGTGTAGTATTTAATAACTGTATTCAAAGAAGTGAGTGAGAATACAAATATATATATATAATAGTATCACTCGATATCTTCGCTAGGATTTCTTCTCCTTCCGAAACTGTCAGTGAGAATGCCAAGCCTGCAGTTTAAGATTTTGAGACTTTTTGCTGCTGCAATTATAAGATTATCCTTAAGGAACTTTTGTTCTATTCCCATCATTTTCATCATTTTTCATCATTTTTTTTTATTTTTCAAGCTACAAACCTAGGAGCCTCTATGTATTTCCTAGAGTAAACTCAATAAACCAAATGCAGTCTATATCTTCAGGATTCGGGAATATAATACAATTAAGTTTTTAATCTATCCATTCATTTGTATATCAGTGAAGTAAAGCTTTCTATTAACTCCGTGTTTTTACTGAACAAACTTTATAAGAATGATAGACCTCGAGGCATTTTACTGTAATCGACTAACATAGAAGTAAACGTCATGATCAGATTAAATAAAACACATCACGTGTTCTTTATTTTCATTTAGGATTAATTATTTTTCTAATCATGGAATCAATGGTAAAGATCATTTAAGGCACTTTAGAAAAGTTGGTTAAAACATAATTAGAATTGGTTGTTTGTTTAACGATAACTGTTTCATATAAGTTGGGTTCTCAAAGATACCGTCATCAGAGTATGAACACTGAAAAAATTGAAGGCAATGAAATATTTTTAATGTTTGTATCGTTCTTAAGTCACTCTCTAAAGACAAGTAGATGAATAAGATATACACATAAAAATATATATATTGAATATAATACAAATGAACAAAAGCCACAATATAAACGCTTAAATATTATACGTTTCAAGCAGTTGTCTTTGTAAAGTTAAACTATAGTGAACAAGTTTGGAATTACTAGTTGGCTTTATCAACTTTTGAGTTAAAACCCTCAGGACTCTCGTTAGAAACTATCTTAACTTTTTCTTCACTCTGAAGAACTATAATTCAAAACATAAATCTTCAGAGCGGAGAAAAACTTTCTTACACCAAGCATCTCATTTTATACAACAGCGAATGCAAAAACCACTCTTATATATAAAAATCCATGTTAGCCAGATCCAAGCATCAAACAACACACACAAAGCTTCGTAAAAATATCCATTTATCAGCGCTTTTCAAAATTAGGTTCTCAATTTACGACTGCTTTTCAATTTTATGTTTCTTATATGACAATACTTTAAATTTTCGAGTACTTAGAAGAAAAAAAAAGGGTCCGTGCGCACCATTACCCATCTTCCTTCCGAACAGTTACGACCCATATCTGGATAAGTGGGATTATGTTTGACGTTCTTATCAAACTAAATTCTGAAAACAAAATATTACATTTCTACTAGAGCTCACGTTTAAGATCGAAAGAGAAATTTGAACGTTTTTCGATACACTTAAGAGGCAAGAACTACATAATTCATAGATACCGAAGCCGCTCTAGTTAAATTCTCTTGATTTCTGAGTGGAAGGAAATTATGCAACATGATTCAAATCAAAATACAAAGAATGTGTTTGTTTTTTTTGGGAGGGGATGAAAGAGGGTCATTTCTGTTTTTCTGTATGGAGTTTATAATTACACTTCAATAAAACATTGTCAGGTTGATTGAGAAAGTATAAAAAGGCAACTACGTGAAGTAGAGAGAGAATTTATAAATTCCCATTTGAAAATCCTTCTTTTTTTGGGGCGATATTTGATCAGATATTACGCAGAACAACTCCATTTTACAACTACTTAGAGTAAAAATGTGCTTTTAGATTTTCCTGTTAGAGGACTACAGTTTTCTTAAGTTAGTTTAAGTGCTATAATAGTTACGAGTTTGTAGACAAATATTCAAAAAATAATGATTCGTGGTATAGTTTTAAGAGATAACATTATGCCATCATAAACAGTCAACAATCAGAAAGTGACATTTTCAGTAAATAATTATATAAGCAATAAGGTGGTAATGTTCGTTTACAGCTACTTTCAAGTAATCGTGATCGACAAATTCGTTAGGATTCTTCGCTTCAAATTGTCCATTTCACGTTTTCTTTTTACACTTTTATGACGTTCTGAGTTTGGCATAAATTAATAACGTATAGTATAGATATTAGTAAGCCATAATGCAAACTTATGGCCTCCAAGTTTCTTGCTTTATTGAGACATAAACAAGAAAATCAAACCTACATACCACACCCTCTCCTATCACATCCTGTCTTTCAAAAAATGTCAATAACTGTCTTTGGCATTTGCTATTGGATTATTTATAACCGATAAAAAGAGAACTGTATACGTTACTGAATTGTTTGCCATTTTAGAGTTCGGATGACCAGTAAAGGAATTTTTATTTATTGTTATAAGAATGACTATAATGTAAAAATTAGAAATATATTAGTTTGTTAGGTATAAAAATAAATGTAAAAATGAAATAAAAGATTTATCGTACCAAATTTCTTAGCACGCACTCATACGCTGGGCGTGATTTTAATTCAACATATGTGATTTTAATTGGATCATTGTTTACACAAAGATGTCGGGCTTTGACAAATGGCTTTGGATACACTCTGAGAAGGTCTAAATTCAGCTGTAAAACAACAACACAGATTTGAAAAGGCTATTAATTTTGGCTGTAAGAATAAATAGTCTATTAAAATATGTAGTCTTTCTGGGAAGAAAAATTGGCAGTTCGGTTTATTTCGTATTTTTCTACGTTTCATTTTATCCTACGTTTCTGATTTTGCTATGGGTAGTGTTATGGTAAAGAATATAGCAGATTGAATATAAAGACTTACTGAAAAAAAATCTCATTTTCATTTAAGAGGTCCTAGAGGTTATGCAAATGAAATATGAAACTGTACGAAAAAACAAAAAAGTACTTTTATTCTTAACATGAAAATCACCTTGCACTCAGATTGACTCATTAAAGATTTCGCAAATTCAAAGACAAACATCTGATTTTTTTGTGTACTACAGAGTTGTAATGTTTACTAAACGCTTGCCAAATTTTCTAAAGATAGACTTAGTAAACTTAGAGTTATGATAAGTAGAGTTTCATGGTTAAGTGGTGGTTACAAGTTTGATAGAAATGTGACTAATCTAGTTTGTTTGTTTGTTTTGAATTTCGCGCAAAACTACACGGGGGCTATCTGCGCTAGCCGTCCCTAATTTAACAATGTAAGACTAGAGGGAAGGCAGCTAGTCATCACCAACATTACCAACGAATAGTGGGATTGACCGTCACATTATAATGCCCCCACGGCTGAAAGGGCGAGCATGTTTGGTGTGCCGGGGATTCGAACCCGCAGATTGCGAGTCGAGTGCCCTAACCACCTGGCCATGCCGGGCCCATTATGCCAGTATTTATATATATAGTGAAGAGTGATGACGAAATCTCAGTGATGACTATTGTCGACTAGACAATAGTAGCTCAAGAACTGGTGGTAGGTGCTTTTGATTAACTGCCTTCTCTGTAGTCTATCATTTCAAAATTAGGGATAACTATATGCAGATAGCCCTTGTGAAGTTTTGCACGACAATTATAAAAAAAAAACAACTAATAAAACCTTGTATTATATATCTTGGAATATAAAGTTAAACATTCAAGTCTTAATTACTCCATTTGTAAACTTTTATCGCCATCTAACTTATTTAGAATCCAAAAAACAAATACTTTTAAAAGTAGAAAAAACTGCGAGAAAAGAGACTGCTATTTCTTATGAGGTCGCGTTTTTTGTTCGAGTGTAAAGGGCATCCTTTATCGTCTCATTTACATTTGAATGTATGGGTTTTATTGAATATTCTAAACAATCTAATATTTCGTTTAAAATGGGGATTCTATATTTCCTTTTTAAGTTGCTATTGCTGGATGTTAAGAAATTCCTTGTAGAACGAATAATGGGTTTAGCCTAAAGTGAATTCGAAGGACGTCATAAGGAAGAAGCGTTTCCATTGTTTTAGAAACAGGACGTTAGTATTGGTTTTTTTACAATGGGCCATCTACATTCTGTCCACGGCGGGAAATCGAACCTTGTATGTTAGCATCGTAAGTCCATAAGCTCAATATGTTCGTCATAAGTTTAACAAAGTAGGTAAATTCAAACTAAACAAATACCTTTTAGTATCGAACTATACATTTTACCCATTATGTTTTTAATAAATATATCTCAAAAACTCTTTTACGATCTCTAGTATCCGCAATATCCGCATCAGCTAAATAAAGTAATAGGTTAAACACCAACTTTGTATTTCTGTGTGGCAAGATTACTCAGTCACGACTGATAGCGATCGTGCCTTAATTACCAAAATCATGTCAATGCGCGTCACGTTTTACTCCTTTTATTACCTATAACATTTCCTTTCATTTGTTTATTTGCGGAGGCATTTCTATAGCAGTCATTTATTATATCAATTGTTATGGTCCTATTCTTTTATATTTGTCCCCCCCCAGAGGGACAGCGGTTTGTCTACGGATTTGCAACGCAAAAATCCGGGGTTCGATTCCCCCCGCAGTGGACACAGAAGATAGCCCGAGATGGTTTTGCTATAACAAAACACACACACACACACATTCCTCTGATTAAGTCTATTACCAACCTAGTGTCATGGGTGTGTAAAAATGGCGTTTCATATCCATCATTGGTCTACCAAAAGTCACCGAGCACGAGGCCTTTCATTCAATCCCATAATTGAACAATTATATTTGCACACGAACGACTGATTTGAAATCCTAAATGGACTAATTAAGAGGAGTGTACTAAAAAACAGCTAAGACTAAACATTATTTTTGTGAAAATAGGGGATTTTAACCTACAATTTAGATTAGTTCATAGTGCATACAAGTAACATTTCAAGCAAACCACTGGCTGCTAGAGATCCAACCAGATGGTTGAGCTCTGATTTATTTAAAGAACAAGCTTCTGATCATTGAGTTGTCCCAGGAAATAATAGATCTGAAATGAATTGATTAGAGAATGTAAATAACCCATTCACTGCGGCTGGGACGTATATATCTTAGTGCTCCCACCCCCTCATCTACGCCTGGGTCCAGGTCCATCATCTTGACTATCATCACTAAATGGAGAGCTAGCATCCTCTTGTCTCATTGTCTCTTCATCATCACACATCTGAACACCACTTGACTCACTTTCACTATCTTTTATGCTATCTGAATCAAGTGCAGGCACGGTCAGCACACAGTTGTCGTACATTCCGCTTAGGCATCTTATTGGCTACTGAAGAGCTGAGTGGAAAACATTGAGGGAGACCATAGAAAAACATTAGGTGGGATGCCAATAAATACTTTACAACTCATTTTACTCCCATACGTCACGCGTAGCAGGCCAATAAATACTTTCCAACTCATTTTACTCCCATACGTCACGCGTAGCAGGCCAATAAATACTTTCCAACTCATTTTACTCCCATACGTCACGCGTAGCAGTGTTGAATGACAATCGGAATAAATACTTTCCAACTCATTTTACTCCCATACGTCACGCGTAGTAATGTTGAATGACAATCGGAACATTCTTCCTACTCGCAAAAGGTCTCCTGGTGTAAGGGTTAGCACTCTGGACTCTGAATCCAGCAATCCGCGTACAAATCTCGATGAGACCTAGCTATTAAGAATAACATTTTTATGTTATTTCTTGAACTAATGTTAATCTTCCTGATAGCCAAGTGGTTAAAGTGCCCGTATTCGGAATCACAGGTTCAGGAACTCGAATCCGAGTAATTCCACATAATCAGACAAAATAAACGGAAATTGCTGGTTAAAGTAATAAAGTTGCTAATGATTCAATAAAAAAATTGCTGGTTAACGTAAGAAAGCTGCTACTGATTCAAATAAAAAATTGCTTTGAATCATTAGCAACTTTCTTACTTTAACCAGCAATTTTTATTGAATCATTAGCAACTTTCTTACTTTAACCTAAAAAATTGCTGGTTAACGTAAGAAAGTTGCTACTGATTATCTAAGAAATTGATGGTTAAAGCAAGAAAGTTGCAAATGATTCAATAAAAAATTGCTGGTTAAAGTAAGAAAGTTGCTACTGATTATCTAAGAAATTGATGGTTAAAGCAAGAAAACTGCTAATGATTCAATAAAAAATTGCCAGATAAATAACGAAAATTAGATGAATTAAATGTTCTTGTTTAATATTGAATTGATTAACTTGATGATAGATTCAATTGTTATGAGAAGTATTATAATCAACTTGTTCTAGATCATAAAATAGCCTTCATATCCTTCACTACTGTGTTTTTGTATGCTTTTATTACTTACCATTATGTCATGAAAAGAGAGAGAGAGCTGGCCTGAAAACCGATAAAACGTTTTTATGTTCGCTTTGTGACTTCTCGCTTTAGTAGGGTGTTCTTTATAAAAAAATAAACAAATAGGTCTTTACAAAGTTACGTTGCCACAGAGAAAGAAGGCCTAATTTCGGTATAAGATTACGCTCTTTTTACAACACTTCTAAAACCGGTTTAAAGTTAATCTTCACCACATTGTTCATTTGAAATCTGGAAATGTTGTTAGGCTCTAAACCATAAAATGTTGTTTTTCAAAGATTCTGTGAATCATAAAATCTAACAAAAAATTATCTGAAATCACATTGCATATCAACTTATATATATGTACTATAAAACGATAATTAAATTCCTAAAAAAGACTGAAAAAAAAGGGAATAATTTGAAATAATAACTTAAATTATCCATAATGACGTGTTTGCATCTTTGTAAATCTATCTAATTATCTTTCTAACTAATTATTTATTCATGCGTTTGGTTATCTATCTATCTATCACCATCATTTGAACAAATATATAAATATAAACAGTCAATCTTTCCGACACTTTTATAACCGTTTCCACTAACTTCTAGCGTCTTTACTTCACAAGCTTCTGTAGAAGACGTCAGTGATGATTAATTAAACATGTCTCGAGCTTCTAGCCGACAGCATCATATAATGCGCCAGACAAACCAATCATCTTTATACTCCGCGTTTCTATCTTTCGCATTATCAGAGAACATATGGAGCAATGTATGTGTGAATGAGAGTCTTGAGGAACTACAGTACCTTCATGCTGTCGACTCGAAATGCGACAATCTAAAGTCATTGTGGCGGTTTAGAAAAAATAAGAAAATGATTCAGTAAAAAACTGCTGGATAAAGTTGTTGTTTGTAATTAAGCACAAAGCTACAAAATGGGCTATCTGTGCTCTGCCCACCACGAGTATCGAAACCCGGATTCTAGCGTTGTAAGTCAGTAGACATACCGCTGTGCCACTGGGGGGCGCTGGATAAAGTAAGAAAATTAGATGAATTAATTGTGTATTAATCGTTCACTAATGGTGGGGTCCATCTGTCATATTAATATTAATATTATCATACATATTAATTGGTTTATTATAATTACTTACTCATTTATTTTTATGACTACATATTAATTAGTTTATTGTAATTAGCTACTCATTTATTTTTATGACTACATATTAATTAGTTTATTGTAATTACTTACTCATTTATTTTTATGACTACATATTAATTAGTTCAGTAAAACTACTTACTAGTTTATGAGAGCTATCTACAGTAGTAACACACGTATATAGGGATACATCACCTATCGGAGTTATCCTTAATTCTTAAGCTTCACACTTGATAGACCCGGCATGGCCAGGTGGTTAGGACAATCGACTGGCAATCTGAGGGTCGCGGGTTCGAATCCCCGTCACACCAAACATGCTCGCCCTTTCAGCCGTGGGGGCATTATAATGTTACGGCCAATCCCACTATTCGTTGGTAAAAGATTAGCCCAAGAGTTGGCGGTGGGTAGTGATGACTAGTTGCCTTCCCTCTAGTCTTACACTGCTAAATTAGGGACGGCTAGCGCAGGTAGCTCTCGTGTAGCTTTGCGCGAAATTCAAAATAAACAAACAAACAAATATTAATTAGTTTATAACCCCCCCCCCCCCCACGTGGCACAGCGGCATGTCTGCGGACTTACAACGCTAAAAACTGATAGCTTAATTCCAAACAATAAAAAAAACAATCAATAGTTTATACCTGTGTTTCGACTTGTAGTCTGCTGCCGTCTATGGGGATCATCTTGTATGAAAAGCCTTTGTGGTATCCACGCATTCAGGATTTTACTCGTTAAGATTTTAATCAACTAACTACACGAATATTTTCAAGAAAGATAACGAGGTTTTGCTGACCTATATACTAGGTTGATTCGGTGTGTTACCAGTTAGGTGGATGCAGAAGCCTTCTTTTATTATTGTATTTCTTATATGTGATTCTTATACCATCATTTCCATTTTATAGTACGGCTATTACAGAATATTGTATTTCTATTATACTCCTGAATTTTGATTTTTTTAAATGTGCTGAAGTCAACGTTCACAAAGGGTGTTATAAATGGTGTTTTTAGTTTACATTACGTCTTTACATGGTTCGGTGTGAAATAGCTGCAATATTATAGTGGTGTGGCAACCGAAACCTTTCCTGATTTTATGACCATTTAGATAATATCTGAATGTTTTCACTGAGAACTTTAACATAGGAAATGATGGCTGTGTGACCACAATTTCCTTTCTCTTTATTATTTGTGTTTTACTTCTTTTTTTTCTTTATCAAGGGTCCTAGCCTTCCAAGTATCCGCTGTCAAAGAGGGTTGTAGTGATGTTTTTCCCCCTCCTTCTTAGTATCTTTTATCTAGTTTTTTCTGGAGTGTAGGCAGTTTATGACGACCATCTTTACAGTGTTGGGTCACTTGATTCGTATTCTAGTTATTTACTAGTATCTGTAGGCTTCCCGAAAGCCACTGTGCATTAATCTATGTGTTCTGGTAACCCTCACGTATATTATTGGGAGTTTGTTGACTGGTTTTACAATCTTAAATCAATACTTTCTTTAATTCTGGGTTCTAAGAGCGCCTATATTGATAAACAAGTTTTAAATTCAACAATCTTAGTATTTTATCTTTTACATTAAAGAAATTTCTAATCATACATATCGGTTTTAATATAAACTTCCGGATAAGTCCTAAGTATTCCATTAAGTTGTTTTTTAATTCAAATGATCGTGTTCTTATAATTAATTATAAACAGTTAATAAACAGAATATTCAGAAGAACATATCTACAACTTCGCTTAATTGTTATATTAAAACCGATATGTAGAATTAAAAACTTCTTTAATGTGAATGATAAAATACAAAAATTAATGAAATGGAATATTATTTTCTTCTTCTATTTATTTAGTCGGGATGTTGTCTGTTCAAGCGGTTTATGAATTCTGGATTCTTGTCTGTAGTGAGTGCTATCATATTACGAATATATCGTTAACATATCTGAACCAAATCATGGGTCTTAGAACGGCTGTTTTGGGGGTGTTATCTTCGAAATGTTCCATGTACTGATAAGGGTGAGCCCATGACTAGGCCTTTTGTTGTTGGTAGTATTTATCTTTATGTTGAAAGTAATGTAACAGTCTATAACAGCACGCCGCTAGTAAACTGTAACAACACTTGGAATATAATTTAGCTCTTTACAGAAACATAGTTAATAAAAACGTGCCTGGCCAGGACTTGATACTAATGTTAATGAACAATAAAACATAAATATCAAGATTAATTATTTCAAACAATTGAATCAGGAAAAAGAACCGGGAGAAGAAAAACCTTATTACAAAAAATATATATATATAATATTCCAAAATCACTTTTCTATATTAATAACAATATCAAGTGATAAACATCAATAATTCACTAACTATATCGTTCACTAACTATCTCGTAACTCAGTTTATGAAGCTTACAGCAGGGTATTTCTTCACTCCGTTAGATCACGAGAGTACACCTCATGTGATCATAAATTTACATAACCATTTGTATTATTATTAATAATAGTTGTACGTCACTGCTAGAAAAGCTGGTGTCAATTTCATAATACATACATATTTACTCAAAATAAACGTGCTCAACTAGAAGGTGAGTTAGCGTTTCACACAGTAAGTCACGTTGAACATAATATTGTGAGTTCTTAACATGTGAGATGCTTTATCGATTAGTGGTGATACTTATAGCTACGAGCTATTTAGATAAGAACGGTGAATCTCTGCAGTTATATATATATACAATATGTGAGAAGAAAAGGATAGACTTGCTTGGAAGTTTTAGGTAGACCACAGAAGTATGGGATGGTGTTGTAATATAATGTTACTTGTTTAACTGCTCCAATCTAAATTCTTTTTGGTGTTTCTTGAGAATTAGGTCAATCTCTTTATATGTTAGTCTTGATATTCTTTAGCGGTCATCTTCAACTAGAGATTAGAGCTTGATTACAATGGCCTTATCTTTGTATGCTGGTAGAATTGTTATGGTGTTGTCTTTCTTTAGGATTCGGAGACCTGTTACTTTCTAGTATTGTTTGCTTGTAATTAAGCACAAAGCTACATAATATACTATCTGTGCTCTGCCCACCACGGGTATCGAGACCCGGATTCTAGCGTTGTAAGTCCGCAGACGTACCGCTGTGCCACTGGGGGGCTACTTTCTAGTAGAATTGTTATGGTGTTGTCGTTTTTTAGGATTCTGAGACCTGCTACTTTCTGGCAGAACTGTTATGCTGTTGTGTTTCTTTAAGATTCTAAGACCTGTTACTTTCTGGTAGAATTGTTATGTGTTGTCTTTCTTTAAGATTCTGAGACCTGTTACTTTTTGGTAGAATTGTTATGGTGTTGTCTTTTTTTACAATTCTGAGAGCAGTTACTTTCTGTTACGGTGGCATTATACTGCCTGATTTACATTTCATGGATTTCTAGAAGCTGACTTTATTTTGATCCTACATTCTTCTTTTGTCTTGTCATGACTGGCTTTTAAAACCCCTGGATAAGGGGAGAGCATTCCAGCCTTTCTAGCAAGAAAACCCAGGATCAAATCCCAGTCCGTGCCCTTATATAAAGTCTTTTTTTCAGAACTTCTCCGAAGACAACAGCGGATAAACAGCCAAAAATCGAATATAAATTAATTAGTATCTAATAATTTACAATACTCAATAAATATTTTATAATTAGACCCGGGCGAGCGTATAGGCTATTAGTCATGACAACAATAGATATTCAATCGTCACAGTCTTACTGTATTATTTAATCTGACACAAACTAAAAATATGATATTTAATTGTGAAAAATTAAATTACTCACCTATATTTGTTTTCAATTTTAACCCATGTCGCTAATAAAAATAAAATAACACAAATACTTCGGCCTTCATCTAGACGAAGACACAAATATGGGTTTCTGGCTACAAGCTAGAATATAAGAAAATTGTAGGTACTATTGTTACAAACTTTTACTCTCCCAAGAAAATTCAAAATGGATTAATCCTTCAAATTGTCGTTATTTTACAACACATGATTTCTACTATATTGCAGGACAGAAAGAAAATATATAGAATTCATTGTAAGTTTTACCCGTATGCCACAAACTACATTAGCCAGTGTTAAACAAGCCTATGAACAGTACCTTTTATAAACTTTAATTATTGCTGATTTTTTAAATTTCTATTCTACATCTTTCGTATTTATTATGGATCATAAGATATACTTGATGGATCATAAGATATACTTGAAGGATCATATGATATAATTGATGGATCATAAGATATACTTGAAGGATCATATGATATAATTGATGGATCATAAGATATACTTGAAGGATCATAAGATGTACTTGATGGATCATAAGATATACTTGGTGGATCGTAAGATATACTTGATTTTGTAGAAACAGTTCAAACATATCGAGAAATTGAATAGAAATGAAGTTCAAACTGGCATAATATTTTATAACTCAAAGATGACACAAATAAATAACAGTTTCTAGTAGTTGAAATAAATATATATTTTCTAAATGTGTACTCGAAAACAATGACTCTCTTGTAACACTTTATCGAGGCTGACCGGCTTCTCTCTGGTCAGTGGTTTGTGGTTAAGCACAAAGCTACACAATGGGGCTAACTGTGATGTGCCCAGCACGAGTATCGAAACATGGTTTCTAGCGTTATAAGTCCGCAAACTAACCCCTGTGCCACTGGAGGGTAAAGTTCAAAATTAGGGACCATGGGGGTCTCAGACATGACCGTTTAGCCCACGTGCACATAAGGTATTGTTCGGGTTTAAAATTCCATATTGCTAACATAACCTAATAGGCCTTGTGTAGTGTATATATATGTATTTATCAACTTTATATATATCAGCATAATCAAATCGACCATAAAAAAAGAACTAATCTAACTCAAAATCTCAGAACCTGCTAATCCATATCGTCCAATGTGTTTTGTGTTACAATTTATATCATTTATATAAGAAAGATAATGTCTTATGTCTGACTTTTCACACTTGTCGAAATAGTTCCGTTAAAAGTGTGTATGATATTATGTATTAATTCAAGTGGTTATTTTAACAATTTAAATTTTACTACAAATTAACTTGTGTAATTATTTTTAAGGTTTTGACTGACCTTAATATATTTTCAAGGAATTATCGTTATTAATTATAAACAAACCTAAACCTCAATTCTGCTTATTAGAACAGATGGCTTTGAAGGTTATACATCAGGTTAATCTATTACTAAAGCCTAGGACCGACATGGCCAGGTGGTTACGGCGCTCGACTCGCAATCTGAGGGTCGCGGGTTGGAATCCCCGTCACCAAATATGCTCGCTTTTTCAGCCGTGGGGGCGTTATAATGTGACGGTCAATCCCACTATTCGTTGGTAAAAGAGTACTACAAGAGTTGACGGTGGGTGGTGATGACTAGTTGCCTTTCCTCTAGTCTTTCACTGCTAAATTAGGGACGGCTAGCGCAGATAGCCCTCGTGCAGCTTTGCAAGAAATTACAGAAGCAAATAAACCTTTATTTTATTGAGCATTTAACTAGAATCATTCATCGAGAGAAAGAAATGCGCTTAAAGCACTCTTCTTATAGCTACACAATGGGCTATCTGTGTCCTGTCCACCGCGGGGAATCGAACGGCGGATTTAAGTATTGTGAGTCATTAAACTTACTGATGACCCAGTGGCGGACAGTACTCTTCTTAAATCATATTTTGAATAATTTTCTCAGTTTTAAAGTAAGGTAAGTCACTTTTACCAAACCATGGATCAACTGAAAAATTAGTTAATAATAATCGTTCTACTATAAATAATTTCCTACTAAACCAAAAATAAATGTAAAATATTCTTGAGGGATGATAGATAAAACATAAGCGATTAATGTCATGTTGTATAGGAACTTAAATGATTCTTAACCCCGAGTGTATATAATAATTTATATTAATATTGTCATGCTTACAATAATCATACAAGACAAATACGAAATATGCCATAAAGAGTTTGCTTGGTTTGGCTATAAAACACATCTAATAAATCCTACCAAGCTATATAGGATCTTAAAATAAAATAAAACCTATTAAGAGAAATGGGAATTTAAATTACCATAAAAATGCCATAGTTGGAACCTCAATCAAACTTAATGCAGTCAGGCAATATGGAAGTTTAATCCAACAGTAAGAGTAACTGAAACCAGTTAGTGGATTTTAACTACGTTGTATATTAACTCAGGCGATTTTTACCGTGTTACATCAACGATTTTGCATTCATTAAAGGATAAATTCATGACGCATCATTTTAAGGTGGATAATAAATACGACAAGTAGTTGAAGTGCGGTTTTCTTTATAAAAGTACTTAAGCACTCGACTAATAGGAAATAAAATTTATTAGATTTTTTTATGGTTTCAATGCTTGTTACATCGTCATAGAACAATAACTGAGAAACTTCACATATCTCTTCCATATATATGGCCCGGCATGGCCAGGTGGTTAGTGCAATCTGAGGGTCGCCGGTCTGAATCCCCGTCCCACCAAACACGCTCGCCTCTTTCAGCTGTGGGGGCGTTGTAACGTGACGGTCAATCCCACTATTCGTTGATAAAAGAGTAGCCCAACAGTTGGCGGTGGGTGGTGATGACTAGCTGCCTTCCCTCTAGTCTTACACTACTAAATTAGGGACGGCTAGCGCAGATAGCCCTCGTGTAGCTTTGCGCGAAATCTATTACAAACAAACCATTAACTCAATAAATGATACGAGACGTCATACAAGAAAGAATAATAATCTGAAACCAAGAACTGGTTTATTAATGAAAAAAAAATGTAATTTGATATTTTGTCTTGTTGACTTTTTCTCAAAGTATTATAAAGCCAAACAGTACATATATATGTACGTGTCTGTACAGCATATGTTTAAATGGTCAATCACTGTATTGCTGACTTACAGTTTTCTTTTGTTTTTTACCAGAATTGAATGCTCTGGTGCGCTTGTGATAGTATTGTCACGTTGTTTCTAACAAACAACAACGCTTACCAAGCCGTTTGATATGCATTCTGGGAGGTATACTGCGAACATCTGAGAGCGTGTCTCTCTGCTTGCGCAGCTTCAAGGTTCTCCTAGAGCTACATATCCCAGAGTGGCCTAACATACAACTAACCACTCACAGTTTTTACCCAATGAAATCAATTAACCCGACCCGTTGCCCGGAGTAAAGAGAGCCAAGAAAAGAAAAATCATACGAAAAAAAGATGGTGTGTTTATTTCCCACAATTTATTTTTAGCGCACAATAATACATTGAAAACAAAGATAATGATTTTTTTTATGTTACCTCTGTAGATATGATAACGATGAGAGCAGTACCCCCCCCCCCCTGGCTTCTTCTCTGTTAGTAAACATACAAACTGTGCAAAGTTTTTATGTGCTAATCCAACAGAAGTGTGGGTATCAAATAACGGAATACATTCGAATTCAATGTTTATTTTAATAATCAAAATCTAATCGAAACTTCATTTAATTGATCCGCACTTACTGGCAAGCTCTGTATCCTCTCTAAACGTTTAATAAACTACACATTTTCTAGATCAAAAACCTATCGACAATTCCGATAAACTTAAGAACGTACTGGAGAAGCTTTATATTCAATCTTGCTTTATTATTTAGGCCTTCACAGTAAACGTTTGTACTAATAAGGTGAGTATGTCCGTTGTCGCCATTATAAAAACTTACAGCCGCAGAGTTTGGTTGTTGATACTTTGCTAAAGACTGGAAATACTGAACTCTCCTAACAAAACCAGAATATCCATATGTTGAAAAGTTTCAACTAATAAGACACGTTTATCAAAAATAGAATTGTTCATTGTTTAAAGCTAATAGTGTACCTGAGAGGCGTAATTGTCGGTAGTTTTGTAAATAATCCTTTAAACTTATCAACTAAATTGAATGCATTGGAAAGATTAATTTGAAATAGAGTTGTAGTATTTTGGTGTACAATAAAGAAAGCATAATATTTGAGTAAATACTTGCAAATACTTAAATAAATAAACGAGATAGGGTCACAAAATTTTAGACATCAAATTAACTTTCATTACATTTCCTTCTAACGCCATCTATTGACACATAAATTAATTGTACTCTATAGAATAAGAAGAAAGAAAGTATGCCATATGTAGTTCTCAAGATATGTCGTGAGTCGAAAGATCATCTAACTGACTGATATTTTTGCATGAGTAATGTTTTTGGATATTCAAGCAAAATTAAACAATACATTAAATATCCAAATATTGCATATGCATTGAAACCAGTACCTCATGAGGATGATCTTCCAGAGCCACATTCACCAGTAAATTGAGAAACAGAAGAGTTATCCTTCAAAGAAGACAATGAATCACCTTCCTCCTCTTCATCTATTAATTCTATTCCTTTGGCACCTCAACATAAACTGCTTCATCTGCTCACACAAGAAAAGCTAAATTATCTGATTCATGACTTGTCTATTTATTAGCTACAGGGACAAGAGTTTCAATTTACCATCAAAGTCTTGCTTCTCACTACAGCAAGCAAGATGCTTTGTGTTTCTCTATAAATATTGATACACTAATGGAAGAATTAGGTATGGAACATCATCCTCAAAAATGGATACTTTTTATTTACTCTGAAAGTTGTACTTTTGGACAATTTTGGAACACTAAGCCATCGATTACTGTTGCTCATGCTGTGAACATGAAAGAAAGTTATCAAATCATGCAGATTATACTTGAGGTCATCAAATGTGATCACCGTAGGTGGAACATATGTGGTGATATAAAAGTTATTGCACTCCTGTTAGGCCTGTAGAATGGGTATACCAAACATTGTTGACTTCTTGTTTCTCTGCGAAAGCTTACAGATTATACTTGAGGTCATCAAATGTGATCACCGTAGGTGGAACATATGTGGTGATATAAAAGTTATTGCACTCTTGTTAGGCCTGTAGAATGGGTATACCAAACGTTGTTACTTCTTGTTTCTCTGCGAAAGCTAAGATAATAAGAATAATTTCAAAAAGAAGGAATGCCCAGTGAAAGAGAATTACATACCAGGGAAACAAAATATCGAATATCAACCTTTAGTGAATCCTCAAAATGTGTTTCTGCCCCCCCACTTCATATTGAACTTGGACTCATGAATAAAAGGAATGAACAAAGACGGTTATGGTTTCAGATATCTGTCTGACAAGTTTCCAAAAATTAGTAAAGAAAAAATGAAAGGAGGTATCTTTGTTGGGCCACAGATTCGAGAAGTGCTGATGTATGATGATTTCGAAACAGGACTCAATCAGAAAGAACTTGCTGCCTAGAAATCATTCAAACTGGTTGTCAAAAATTTCTTAGAAAATTACAAAGATGAAAGCTGTGATGATTGATGATATGCTTGATGACTATAGGAAAATGGGGTTTAGGATGTCACTAAAGGTGCACTTCCTATACTCCCTTTCAGACTCCTTTCCAAATGATCTAGGTGCAGCGAGCGATGAGCATGGTGAGTGCTTCCACCAAGATATGTCTACAATGGAACAGCGATATCAAGGAAGATGGAATCCTGTGATGATGGAAGGTTACCGTTGGTTCTTACAGCGTGAAACTGAGAACATACACAAAAAAACAAGTCAAGTAGATATTTGGTAACAAAACATAATACCAGGATGAAAGTTTGAACATAACCTAAATGTATTTTCAGTATATAATCTTATTATACTCAACGCTATTTTCAACTATTATTGCTATTATATATTGTTTTTGAACATTCTTAAATACAATTTTCAATGAATAATTAAAGTCATTAAAGAAAAAGTTACCTGCACGATATATAAGAATATTTTGAATAAATCTATCATAACTCGAAAATTATCATCGTCAAATTACTGTGAAACATTTTTTTTTCTAGTAGCAAAGAAGAAAAATTGTTGCCTGGTGTAACCAATATAGCACGCTCAAAAAATGACAACAAAATAATATTAGAAAAGATTTTTCGTTGTACAAAACTTGAAGATAGCTTTGATATACGGAAACATCTGTTAGCTGAGTT